>NC_034610.1:39020094-39025378 GCF_900095145.1 Mus pahari | reverse complement strand
TCTCTCTCTCTCTCTCTCTCTCTCTCTCTCTCTCTTTCTCTCTCTCTCCCTCCCTCTCTCTTCCTCCCTCCCTCCCTCCCCCCGCAGTGTGTGTGTGTGTGTGTGTGTGTGTGTGTGTGTATGTCTGTGTGTGTCTGTGTCTGTGTGATATTCTCAAAGACAGACTGATATTCTGAATAGATACTTTTGAACCATCCACTTATATGTCATAATTAAAATCATGAACATAGTAGAGATTGCAAAAACACAGTCTCAAGAAGTGATATAGAATAGGTCAAAATATAACTTGAAAAAGTGAAAATATCTTCTCTGACTAAACCAGATCCAGAAGTTCTCTGCTGAATATGTGTTGGGGGCCTCACATTAGCTGGAGTATGCTGCCTGGTTGGTATCCCAGTATCTAAGAGATCTCAGGGGTCCAGGTAAATTGAGACTGTTGATCCTCCTACAGGGCCACCTTCCTCCTCAGCTTCATCTAGCTTTCCCTTAATTCAACCACAGGGGTTAGCAGCTGCTATCCATTGGTTGGACATCTGACTCTTTCAGCTGCCTGTTGTGTCTTTCTAATGGCAGTCATGATAGATCCCTTTTTTTTACACCATTCCCCCTGAGATCTGTTACCTAGAAATTCTAAAAGTCCTGCCTCTGTATGTCCTGCTCAACTATTGGCTGTCAGCATCTATATTTACCAATCAGAACCAACCAGAGGCAGGGTCCCTCATTCTAAGGAGTGAGACACTGCAATTAGCATGAGAATACAAGCAGCTACTTGCCACTCCAGGAACATCCTGCTTAAACTTTTCCTCTGTCCCTAAATCACCAGCTCACTATGTCCAGTGGGGCATACCCAGCTGCTCTGAGACATCCAATACCCTGTGTTTCATCATTCAGCCCAAGGTATCTCACCAAAGGCCTGCAACACCCAAGAATATCCACAGTAAGCTCAGCTTTCTGATACCTGCTACACCAGGACTATCCAGGGACAACTAGCATAAGAACACATTCAACAAAATCTAGGATAATATGACACCTTCCAAGCACAGCTACCCTACTACAGTAAGCCTTGGATAGCCTAACTTCACTGAAACACAAGAAAATTACCTTAAATCCAAACTTTAAAAGATTATATAGGCCTTTAAAGAGAAAATTAATAAATCCTTCAAAGAAATACAGGAAAATACAATAAAACAGGTATAGGCCTTTAATAGGAAAATGAATAAATCCCTTAAAGAAATACAAGAAAATATAACTAAACAGGTAAAAGAAACAAGAACTGTTCAAGAATTGAAAATGAAAACAGAAGCAATAAAGAAAACACAAACTCGGGGAATCCTGGAAATGGAAAACCTAAAAAAGAAAACAGGAGCTACAGATACAAGCATAACCAACAGAATAGAAATGAAGGAAGAGAGTATCTGAGAAGTAGAAAATACTACAGAAGAAAGTGATTCATCAGTCAAAGAAAATGTTAAATATAAAAATAATTCCTGGAACAAAACATCCAGGAAATCTGGGAAACTATGAAAAGACCTAACCTAAGAATAATGGGAGTAGAAGAAGGTGCAGAGTCCCACCTCCAAAGAGAAAAAAAAATTATCAACAAAATCATAGAAGCATATTTCCCCAACCTAAACAAAGAGAGGCTAATAAACATAAAAGAAGCATATAGAACACCAATTAGACTGGACCAGAAAAAAAAAAAAAAACAAACAAACAAACAAAAAAACCTTCCCAACACATAATGAAACAGAACAAAGAAATAATATTGAAGGTTAAAATGGAAAAGGCCAAGTATCATAAAAAGGCATTTATATCAGAATTACACCTGACTTCTCAAGGAGACTCTAAAGTCCAGAATGTTCTGGACAGATGAAACCACAGATGTCAGCCTAGACTACTATTACTACCAAAGCTCTCAATCATCATAGATTGAGAAAGCAAGATATTTGAAAACAAACCAATTTAAACAATATTGATCCATAAATCAGGCTCTACAGAAAAGTACTAGGAGGAAAATTCCAACCCGACAAGGTTAACTACACCCAAGAAAATATAGGAAGTAAGTTACTACAGAGCAGCATAAACAAAATAAGGAAAACACACACACACACACACACACACACACACACACCACTCCCGCAGACAATATAAAAATGTCAGAAATTAACAATAATTGTTCATTAATATCAACATCGATGAACTCATTTCCCCCAATAAAAAGGCACAGACTAATAGAGTGGATGTGAAAACAGGTTCCATCATACTACTGCATGCAAGGAACATACCTAAGCAGCAAAGAAAGAAATTAACTCAAAGGTAAGGGCTAGAAAAAACTTTTCCAAGAAAACTGACCTAAGAAGTAAGTTGAAGTAGCTCTTCTAGATATTAGACTTTCAAATGAATTTTATCAAAAGAGATGGGGATGGAAACTTTATATTCATCAAAGGAAAAACCACCAAGATGACATCTGAATTTTAAATATACATCACACCCCAAGTACAAGGGCACTTACATTCATACATATAACTCTACTAAATCTTGATTGCACATCGAGTTCCAGAAAAACTAGTGGGAGACTTTAACAAACCAGTCTTACCAATTGTACTGGCTGGTTTTGTGTGTCAACTTGACACAAGCTGGAGTTATCACAGGAAAAGGAGCTTCAGTTGAGAAAATGCCTCCATGAGATCCATCTGTAAGGCATTTTTCTCAATCAGTGATCAAGAGGGAAGGGCCTCTTGTGGGTGGTACCATCTCTGGGCTGGTAGTCTTGGGTTATATAAGAAAGCAGGCTGAGCAAGCCAGGGGAAACAAGTCAGTAAGCAGCATCCCTCCTTGGCCTCTGCATCAGCTCCTGCTTCCTGACCTGCTTGAGTTCCAGTCCTGACTTCCTTCAGTGATGAACAGCAATGTGGAAATGTAAGCTGAATAAACCCTTTCCTCCCCAACTTGTTTCTTGGTCATGATGTTTGTGCAGGAATAGAAACCCTGACTCAGATACCAATATACACGTTATTGAGGCAGAAACTAAACAGAGAAATGATGAAACTAACAAAGATTATGAATCAAATGGACCTTACATATCTACACAACATTTTATTCAAACACAAAAGGATATGTCTTTTTGAAACCTCACAGAACCTTCTCCAAAATTAACCATATAATCAACCAAAACAAAAAAAAAAAAAAAAAAAGCTTCAACAGATACAAGAAAACTGAAATAACTCCTTGTACTTTATCAGGCCACCAAAGATTAAAGCTGGACTTCAAAAACAGAAATAAATAAATAAATAAACAAACAGAAATCCTACAAACTCAAGGAAACTGCATAACTCTATACTCAATCATCACTGAGACAGCGAAGAAATACAGAAAGTAAAGGCTTTAGCGAATTCAGTGCAAATGAAGGCACAGTATATCCAAACTTATGGAACACAGGGAAAGCAGTGCTAAAAGGAAAATTCATAGTACTATGTGACTTCATAAAGAAATTGGAGAGTTCTCATACTAGAAATTTAAAATTACATGTAAAATTTGTTTAAAAAAAAACTCAAAAAACCAAAACAACAGCAACAAACAAAATACAAGCAAAGAAACTCAAACCTAAGAAGACTAGACTGCAGGAAATAATCAAAATTAGAGCTGAAATCAATAAATTAGAAACAAAGAGGATAATATAAAGAATCAATTAAACCAAGAGTTAGTTTTTTGAGAAAATCAACAATATAGAAAAACGCTTTGCCAAACTAACTAAAAGGCACAGAGACAATAACAAAATTAGAAAGAAAAGGGAGAGATGACAAGAGATATAGAGGAAGTACAAAAATTATTACATCTTATTCCAAAAGCCTAGACTCCACAAATTGGGAAATTTAAATGAAATGGAAGATTTTATAGATAAATACCACTTCCTAAATAAAGATCAGGTAAATTATTTAAATAGTCTTCCAACACCTAAGGAAATAGAAGTAGTCATTAAAAGTCTTACAACAAAAACAACAAAAAGCTAAAGGCCAGATGGTTTTAGTGTATAATTCTACTAGACCTACAAAGAAGAGCTTATGTCAACACTCCTAAGCATAATAAAAGCAATATGCAGCAAGCCAATATCTAACATCTACTTAAATGGAAAGAAACTTAAAGCAGATCTGTTAATATAAGGGAGAACATAAGGCTGCCTTCTTCTATCTATTCAGCATAGTAATTGAAGTTTTAACCAGAACAATAAGACAAAGAGATCAAGGGGATTCAAATTGAAATAGAAAAGGTATATCATTACCTGCAGATGATATGGTAATATACATAAGTAACCCCAAAAATCCTACCAGAGAACTCATACAATATCCCTCCTTAATACAAGTGCTAGATGGACTTAGAAAGAAATTAGGGGAAAAAAACACCATTTATAATAGCTACAAATAATATGAAATATGCTGTTATAACTCTTAACCAAGCAAGTATAAATATGAATGAAAAGAACTTCAAGTCTCAAAAAAAAAAGAAATTGGACAGATATGAGAGGATGGAAAGATCTCCCATGCTCATGGATTGGTAGAATTAACATCGTAAAAATAGCCATATTACAAAAAGCAGTCCAGAGAGTCAGTGCGATTCCCATCAGATTTTTTAACACAATTCTTTAAGGAACTTGAAATAGCAATTCTCACCTGTATGTGGAAAATGAGAAACCCAGAATAGCTAAAACAATCATGTACAATTAACGATCTTCTGGAAGTATGACCATCTCTGAATTCAATTTGTACTACAGAGCAATATTAATAAAAAGCCACATGGTATTTGCATACAACAGATATGATGATCATTAAAATAGAATCCAAGACCAAGAAACAAACCCATATACCTACAGAGACCTGACTTTTGACAAAGAAACCAATATCACACATTGTAAAACTGAAAGAATCTTCAGCAAATTTTGCTGCTCTAACAGAATGTCTGCATGTAGAAAAAATAATAATAATAAGACTCATATCTACCACCCTGTACAAAACTCAGCTCACTCGAAGACCAAAACATAAAACTTGACACATCAAATCTAATAGAACTGGGGATCTCCTTTGAACACATTGAAACAAGAGTCAAATTCCTGAACATAACGACAGTAGTTCAGGCGCTAAAATCAACAATTAATAAATGCAATCTCATGAAGCCCAAAAAACCCTTGCAAAGCTAAGGAAATCAATAGAACAAAATGGAAAAGCTGCCTACAAAAGGGCAAAGGATCTTCACACAGCCAGGTGTGGTGGCTCACACCTTTAATCCCAGC
>NC_034610.1:39018592-39019859 GCF_900095145.1 Mus pahari | reverse complement strand
AGATTCCAGCTTACACCAATCAGAATGGCTAATATCAAAATCTCAAGTGACAGCACATGTTCCTCAGTATATGGTACAAGGAGAATATTCCTTCAATACTAGTGGGATTGCAAACTTGTACAGCAATTTTAAAATCAATTTGACATTTTCTCAGAAAAATTTGTAATAGATCTAACCTTAGGTCTCAGCTGTAGCACTTTTAGGCATATACCAAAAAGATGTCCCACTATACCACAAGGGAAGTTACTCAATTATGTTCTTAGTAGCTTTATTCTTTTTTTTTTCTTTTCAAGACAGGATTAGTAGCTTTATTCTTAATAACCAGAATCTGAAAACAGCCTAGATATCCTTCAACTGAGCAATGGAAAAACAATATGTGGTACAATCAAGTAGGCTTTATTCCCGGATGCAGAGTTGGTTCAATATATGAAAATCCATTAATGCAATATAGTATGTAAACAAACTCAAGATAAAAGTCATATGATCATTTCGTTAGATGCAGAAAAGACCTTCAACAAAATACAACAGAACTTCATGTTAAAAGTTTTGGAGAGATCAGGAATTGATGGCACCTATCTTAAAATAATGAAAGTATACAGGAAACAAACAGACATCAAATTAAATGGAGAGAAACTAAAGTAACCCCTCCAAAATCAGGGACAAGAAAATGTTGCCTACTATCTCCATATCCAATATAGTACTTAACTTATAGCTAGAGCAATCAGACAACAAAAGGAGATCAAGAGGATACAAATTATAAAGGAAGATGTCAAAGTATCACTATATGTGGATGATATGATGGTGTATACATAAGGGACCCCTAAAATTCCACCAGATAACTCCTATAGTTGATGAACAATTTCAGCAAACTGGCAGAATATAAAATTATCTCAAACAAACCAGCACTATTCTTCCTTTATACCAATGATAAACAGGCTGAGGAAAAAAATCAGGGAAACAACACCCTTCTCAATAGCCACAAATAGTATCAAATATATTGGTGTACCTCTTACAAAGCAAGTGAAAGATCTGTATGGCAAGAACTTCAAATCCCGGAGGAATGAAATTGAAGAAGACTTCAGAAGATGAAAAAAATCTCCCAGCATCTACCCCAGATATTTGCTGTATCTACTGGCCATGTTCTCATGGCCTATCTTCCCTCATGGCAGCTTCCTCCTGTCCTCTTGTTCTTCCTCCTTCTCCTCCTGGTCCCTCCTCTTGGTCTCCTCTGTCTGTGTCTATGTCTGTGTCTGTGTCTGTGTCTGTG
>NC_034610.1:39009032-39018497 GCF_900095145.1 Mus pahari | reverse complement strand
CTCTCTCTCTCTCTCTCTCTCTCTCTCTCTCTCTCTCTCTCTCTCTCTGTCTGTCTCTGTCTCTGTCTTTCTCCCTTCTCCACCAGGTAACTCAAATACCACCTAACTCTAATAAGAATTAACTCATAGGCCTAAACATTCAGGTACAGAATTTAGCATTACAATATATAGCAAGAGATCAAACTTCAACAAGTAAACAGTAGCCACCTCTGGTAAGTTCGGTGCTGGAACCTGAGCTCAGTTGCTAGAGTTCCTGACTAACCTTCATGAGCCGTTCATCAACTCACAGCACATGTATTCTGTGATTCAAAAGGCAATTGCGACTAAATCCACAGAGTGAGGAATATTTGTATGAAATGGTATAGGACAGTTTTTTCATCTCTGAAAAAAATCCACCACCACCACAACCAACACTGCCACAGCAACAACAAAACTTTGATTGAATGATGTATATGTTCTTAGAAGTTTCTTGAAGCACAAGATGTCTGATTTCTGTGGTCACATTTCATAGCTCAAATAGTCTTAGCCTTAAAGAAACAGCGGAGCACATTTCCACCTCAAAAACTGCCACTGAACAGCCTCACTGGGAAAACCCCTATTTTGCATATTATGTAGCTTGTGAAGAGTAAGTACAATTTGCCCACAAAGAAAGTGCATCAGAACGCAGCAAGTATGGCTAAGAAAACATGGATAACTAGCCCGTTGTTATTCTCAGTTGCATAATGTAAGACACTATTAAGTAAAATGACACAGAAGGCCAAGTGGGTTTGGTGGTTCACCTATGCAATACCAACACTTGAGAGGCTGTGGTAGAAAAATTACCATGGGTTTGATGCCAGTATATGTTACATAGTGAGGCTCATCTCAAAACACTTCAGTCTTTTGCCTCTAAAAATATATTTATAACTAACAGAATGGATAGTTCGCTTCACAGAAAATATATACCCAGTGAAATACCATGAACAAATGATTGGTTGAAACATCAAATTATGTAAATCCTCAGTATGGATGGTTGTTGTACACCCACTACATTCATCATGCTTATTACATTAATTACAAGGCACTGTCCATTAGTTCTTAATATTGATTATTTAATAGTCATTAAAATATTTCTGTACACTTGTGCTACTTTTGAACTACATTTTTACAGGACAAATATAGATCACTTCATCAAATTAAAAACCCAGAAGTCTTTTTCAGTCACAACCCATCTTGAATTTTGGCGGTCAGGGTTTCTCACTGAGATGTTGGGTTTATTGATTCTGGTTGGTTAGATGACTTGGAATCCTTGATAATCCATCTATCTCTACTTCTACCATGCTAGGATTAAAGAACTATACTAACATATCAGTTTGTTTGTGCTTGTATAACAACTATACAGTCTAAGAGAGTTTAGTAATTCTGCATCAGCGTTCAATGCACAAAACACCTCTAAAGCCATTAAGTAAAAAGGATAATGACCAAACATTAAAACATAAATTTAAATTATTCCTTAAACCTCCATCATGTGGCAGCTACACAGTATCATCCTATAGTCTAACTCTCAGGAGGCAGAAATTGAAGAATCATCAATATGACGAGAGCCTGGGCTACATAGAAGGAGTGTGTTTCCAAGAGAAAATAAAAAATAGAAAATAAATAAATAAGTAAACGGGACTACTTTAAGCTTTTTTACATCATTAAGTTTTTATACAAAAGAGTTCTTACTTCTATGATAAAAATTTGTATTTATTCCCCTTTGAACGAGTTTCCACTAGGAAAAAAAAAAGGTTCACAACTGCTAACAGATCTGCTTTAGAAGCGACAGCTGATGTAGACTTTTAATCCCAAATAGGAGCAATGTATGCATTTTTAAATTTAAATGACTGATATACATTGCAACCGTCTAAGATCATAAAATGGAAATATTTAGGAGCCATAATTTTGATTATTCATTACATTTGACTGATATATATATGGGTGTGTGTATGAATTAATATATTAATATATATTTAATTCATAAATATACTATAGATATAAGAATTATAAATAAACTCAGAGTACACTATATTGAAGAAGAAAATTGGAAACGTGAAATCAACTTAAAATGTGAAGTGAATTGTAGCAATAATAATAAATATGTAGAGTCGTTACCAAAGAAAATGTCTGTCAAAAAATGTCATTAACCCTCGTAGATATAAACTCCTTAATGGAAAATAAAACTGAGCTATCAATGCTACTCTGTATATACCTTTATCAAAATATCTATCAATGATATTGAATTTGAATAAATAATTCTTTAGATATTTTCCTCTATTAATACTGTCATGTAGCTCACTTTAAGTACTGAAAAAAAAATGTGGCTACAAGTGCCTTTGTATGCAATGTCTGCATATGGGAGTCTGCATTTCTGTTTTTCTCTCCTTATTGATTTGAAGACTATAATTTTCTGAATCGTTCTAAGTATTTCTCAGTGGACAGTTAAACCTGCTAACAAGAGAAAAATTGCATTAAGTACTGGATATTTTGTGTCTGGTTTTCACCAATTTCAATTATTTTTGGACATTCCAAAGGTGTGAACATTCAGCAGATAAGAAGCACACACTCTATTCCTCATATTTTCAGGGCACATTACATACAATGCCTCATAACACATATAATGCCTCATAACTGGTCTGTAAGGTAAACGCTGTATAACTTAATGCACACTTCTCCTCTGCAGAATCTCCATGACAGTCTTTGCATTTTTCTCATATTATTATGATGTGAGAATCTTTGAGACAAATGACTACCATGTGAAAATAAGAGTAGTGTATAATTCAAAAGTCCTAAACACTCAGGGCAGGACGGTACTAGTTCACATCTGCCTTACCCCTTGAAATCCTCCTTCATATTTCTGCCATTACTACCTTCCAACATTCACTTATAATTAAAACTGATGTATGTGATCATAAATATTTTATGTAGATAAAGCATATGTGATACATATATTGATAGGTGGATATAAACACAATTACAGATCGCTTAATAGAAAAATGATAGCTTTATGTTTTATAGATGAATAGATTTACAAAGCTGAATGTTAGATAAGAAAAACACTCACAGATAACATATAGATATTATTCATTATAGATTCATGATAGATAGGTAAATAGGTGATAGGTGATAGATGATAGCTGATAGATAAATAGATAAATAGATAGATAGCTGATAGATAGATAAATAGATAGATAGATAGATAGATAGATAGATAGATAGATAGATAGATAGATAGATAGATAGATAGATAGATAGATGTTGTGGAATAAAAAACAACCAGGAGGCTTGCCATCCTATTGCAGAAAACTCTCTGCCCCTGTGATCCTGCAGGGCTACTCTCTAGCTAGCTCCCCCCACCCCCAAGCAACCCAATCACTATGTTCCCAGCTATGGTTCGCTCTTCTCTGGAGCTGCTACCTCTTTCTCAACCATAAACCCCTGTAGTAGGTGGTCCCATATTCCAGTAACCAAGTGGAACCACCAAGTTCCCCACACTCCATCCAGCTACTTTCTGCCCTGGCATGGTCTCATTGAGCTACTCTCTGCCAGCCAACGCTCCAGGGGGGCCAGAACTCCTGAGTTCCATTCACTGCCATGCCAACCCCACGCACTGACTGCCCACCATCCAGCTGCCAGGTAGAAACAAAACTCTAGAAGCTTATAATTAGCCAGTCAGATTTATATATCAATAAATTCTCAATTCACAAGATTCTAATACAATAATTTCAGAACCAATTGATAATGATAAAAGCTGCCCACCTAGATTAGACTAATTATTCCAATTATTCTGACCTTTATAATATCATAACTAACTGTGGCTATTAAAACTACACTGGACCAGGTTCTTCTTCCTGCCCCTCCGTCTCCAGCTTGGCTCTTAGTTTTTTTTCTCCCGAGACGCTCTCTGTCTCTGAAACTCTGAAACTCTAAGCTCTGCCTCCCTCAATCACAGGCCTCCTGTTGCACTAATATTTTAATGTAATTGGACAGGGAAAATCCTGTCACACATAGATAGATTGATAGATAGATAGATAGATAGATAGATAGATAGATAGATAGATAGATAGATAGATAGATGATAGGCAGGCAAACAGACAGACAGATGTCATCTTTCTAATTTTGGAAAACTCACACTGTTCTCTAATAGCAAAATTGCTACACACTGAACCAGCTGCTGGTTTCTAAAGATAGAAACCGTGTCACACAGTCTTTGTACCTTCTGAGCAATATGTGACTAGATTCTTTAATATGAATCAGGGGAACTAATCCCTATGGCTGTAATTCAATCAGGACTACCTTGCAAACCATGGACAAAGAGCTCATCAGATACCCACAGGAGGAGATACAGAGACAAAGTGTGGAGCAGAAACTTAAGAAAAGGCCATGCAGAGACTGCCCCACCTGGGGATCCATACAGTTACCCAACCCAAACACTATTGTAGATGCTAACAAGTTCTTGATGACAGGAACCTGATATAGGTGTCTCCTGTAAGGCTTTGCCAGAGCCTGACAAATTCAGAAGTGGATGCTCACAGCCAACCATTGAGCACTAGGTCCCCAATGGAGGAGTTAGAGAAAGGACTGAAGGAGCTAAAGGAAGGGGGATGGGATAGTGGGTTTTCAGAGGGAAACCAGGGAAGGAGATAACATATAAAATGTAAATAAAGGAAATATCTAATAAAAAAAAAGGAAAAGAGAAAGAAAGTAAGTGGCCATGCAAGTGCACTTGTCCCACAAGAATGGTATTCTGTAGTATTCTAAAACAGAACATGTGAAAAAATAGTCCTTGGACAATATTTTAAGATTAGATGAATAAATTACATAAGCATTCAAAATTATTATTGCAACTTTAATGAATGTTCTGATATTCCCCCTTAAACAAATTCCTTGGGAGACTATAAACAGATAATAGGAATAAAATGTGTTAGGCAGAATTTTAAGCAAGAAATTTATGGAAAGATTTGTTCTGGCAAACAGGTATTTGAGCTTTATTCTTTTTTATTTTCACACAAACTGGAATATTTATTATTCCAAATACAAAAAAAACCAAAAAAACAAAAACAATAAAGGTTGGTTAGTGGAGAAATCATGTCATTGGAGTGATGGTTCAGAAGTTAAGAGCACTTGCTGCTTTTGTAGGGGCCTCAGCCCTCTGGAAGCTCGCAATTCTCTGCAACACCAGTTCTAAGATATTCCATGTTCTCTTCTAGCCTGCCCGCCATAGGTGCTATACCACATGGTGACTGAACCCTTTTATTACAGAGTCTCTTCAATGTGCCTTAACTTGACAGGTTTGTTGTTGCAGTCAATAGAATTTGATGGCTTCTACCCACCGTAGACCATTTAATTCCCCAATAAAAGACACAAAACCTTATATTTATAATAAGCCTTAGATGGCACGAGAGCTGAGCAGATATTGATTTTCTATGCAGATATTGACTTGTCTACTTTCCTGTCAGTATCCCCGAGATAGCTCTTGTCATGCTATCCATGCTGTTCCACCTGGGCCACTCCTACCCCAGCAGCCTGACACTCATGGCTATGCACTCAGTATCTACCTCCCCCATGGTGCCTTTCTCTTTCCTCTTTTTCCTCTTTTCCTGGTCTCTCCTAAGACTACAAGCCCAGGAACCAAAACCTTGCCTACCTCTGGGGAAGTGGATTGTGAGTGTATGGCCCTGAGGGCAAGTCTGCTGGGGTAGGAGTTGCCAAGGTAGAACTTGGCAAGTGACAGCTCAGGGTAACTGCTAGGGAAGCTGACAGACCAGCACAGAGAGCTAGTGTTGCTTCGGCTGTCATAACATCATGAATCTTTGGATGCCTCCTGAGGTTTTAGAACTTGAATTACAATAACAGTTTGGAAGCTTTTCCTTGTTATTGTTTATTTCTTCTTCTCTTTCTGTTTTATAGTCTTTACAGTCTTACCAACAGTATTTGACACTTGTTCCTCTTTCCTTCACGGACTTATCCTTTAGTGGTCTCTAGATGGTTTCTCAAGTCAGTAATGACCAACTCAGACCTTAGAGTACTACTTTAAAACTGAGACCTGGCTGTGACATCTTTACCTTACAGCTTCTGCTATGCAACTTCATGAATCTTTGTGTCCATTTTTTGTCCATTATGTACATTCTTTTAACCTCTCCATGTCTGTGACTCAGCAACATAAATATCAACATGTTAATTTATTTATTTTCTGGGATTTTTGGTGGTGGGGAGGTTGTTTTGTTTTTTGTTGCTGTTTTTCGGAATGAAAATGGGAAAGGGTTATACATTTTGGAAGAAGTCACCTGACAAGTAAAAATGGCACTTAACCAGCCAACTGGGAGCTTCTATGTGGTGACAAATTCAGGCCTCTGACCAAAGTCAGGAACATTACCAGGTCAGGTAATAGAATCACCTTGTGAATTGGAGTTCCACTTCTAGCCACCCTCGGGTCACAGCAGTCCTGGACAGAAGGTTTAATAAACCTCAGAGAGAAGCCAGGAAGATAGACACAGAAGCAAAATGACTAAATTCTTGACCCATTAAAACTGGTCAATATATGCTTTTGAGTGAAATAATTTTTGAGTCATTTGTTAAAAAACAATGGATTACAAATATCACCATTTAAATGCATTTGTGTTCCTAGACAGTTTTCAAGATAGCACTGAAGACATAGTATTAACTGATTGAATGTTATACATATCTCTCAATCACTAGAAATATATTTTATACTTAAATGCTATTAATAATTTTAATAATAATAATCCTTGATAAAATTGCTTAAAATATCACTCTTCAACAATGAACTGAAAATTAGCAATCTCATGATGCTCATTTCATACTAACAGTCAAATTTCAGATGTCACTTTGTTCATGTAATAAGGAGATATAACTTACAAGAAAATCACACAAAACCTTTGAGCTGGAATTGATGTTCTTGCTCAGCCTCTGAACAGTATCTTCTTTTACAAATGGATTACTAAGAAAGCTCTGTAGATTCAAATTTCGATAGTCAGTTAAAGCTCTGCTAGTATAGGTATTATTTGTGGGCTTAAGAGTCTATTGACCTCTGACCATTCCAAAATTCCAAGCGATGCTTCAAAAAGTGCATTTGTTAGAATAGAACTATGACCTGGGACTATGGAATGGGGGTACAGATCTAGAGTTCTTGAGGACAATGCCATACAATCAAATCTACTTTCTAATGTACAGCCTTCTGTGCTCCTTGTGAAAGCCACAGGACACTAAACACACACACACACACACACACACACACACACATGCACACATACATGAGCATGCACACACATGCACACACACACACACACACACACACACACACACACACACACACTCAGTTTCTGTATTTTGCAAAGTAGGACCCAATTATTCGTTTCCCTTATGTATCTTCCTTCTCTCAATATTTACTTTATTATTTTTGTTTTTGTTTTCTTTCAAAGTTACACAAATAATAAGATACCATGAAAAGCAAAAGATTAACTCCATTGAATCATGTAGATAAATATAAACAAATACAATTCTATCATAATCCTATTCTAAATTATTCTTCCTTGGAGAATAATGATTCATCCGCTAGTCATATTATCCTTTCTTATGATTCATGGATTCCACTGCGAACATTAAAGAGGCTATTTCCTAGAATGTATCATGAGAAGAATTTACTGTTCATAGCTTGACTTCAGCACCAATCTGTATTTGTTCACCACTAATCACTGTAAATTGAAATGCATCCATTTCTCATCAGTAAACATGAAAAATTATGACTTAACTCATGATATTTTCCAGGGGAAGTAAACATATTATTTTGATAAAGCTTTAAACCAAGATAAAAATACAGTAGTTATATGGCTTTTCTTTCCAATGTTTTAATCTCTCCACTGCTTTTTTCCTAATGTTAAAAGTGATGATAGGGTTTAACAAGATTTTATCTGTAAAACCTGTTATCATGTTTGGAAGATGAGAAGTGTCAGATAATATCCTCACACTGACTTACAATTTTAGTTTCCAGATATGAATATAAACGACAGCAACTCCAAGCATAAGCCGGTGTGAGTCCATCTGTAGGACTGCTCAGCGGGAAGCTGACATTTAACATTAAAGTTCAGTACAACCGAGTATTGTTCTAGCCACAACACACTGTCTAAATTACAGAATCCTGGCAACACATTCCAGTCATTAAGCTCTATATCCCACTATTTTCAGAGTGGAAAGCTTTTATTAATTCATAAAATGGTTTTCTCTGCTGAGAAAGATTGGAATTGGGCAGAGCGAACAACACAAACAGGTCCCTACATTTCCCAGTTGAAGGATGTTACCACAGGCATTACCATTTGAATTTACTTGTAAAAAATTCCACCCATCACTGATTACTTCATATATTTTTAATATGATACTGCAGAATCATATTTTTATGTCTTTTCATCCAATTGTACCCTGTAGAAGATTTTTCATTTATAATGTTCAAAGCATAGTTTATTATACACTCAATCCTCAAATGTTGTCACCTTTTCCTTGTTGGAAAGGTTACAAAGAATCATAGAAAGGACACAAGCTGCTGCAGCAAATTATATCTCCTCTGTGGGCTTGTTCAAGCTGCTTCCAGGAAGCTTCTTTTCTGTCGTGGTATCATAATGGTGGTAACATGTTAAGACAAACATGCATTAGTGTGTGTGTGTGTGTGTGTGTGTGTGTTTAAATCACAAAAGCACAATGCTGATAATAAGGTTAGAAGAGCCATCCTATAACCCATGCAGCATTTATGAAATGGCATCTTTCATACAATTCACTATAGAATTGTGCTTTGTTGAGATATCAAACAAAAAATAAATAATGTATAGTAATTCTTATTCTGTGTGTCAGAGATGCTTCCCATATATGTACAGATCTAGTCACCAATTAAAAGGTGGGATGTGTCCTCAGATCCACTGAATGGCTTTTTCTCCTTTGCCAACTTTACAGTAGCTCTTTATTCTTCTGATGGTCTTGTCAATCATAATTTTTTCCATTGTCCCTAAGCTTCATCTCCACCTGAGTTAATATAAATGGGATAAAAGAATATGTATTTTTCTAGGCTCTTCTATAAGTATAACATTACTAAGAAGTACATTTCATTGTAAGTAATTCTCTTTAATTGTTGTGTAATAATACATTTTATAACATTGGTACACTGTGGATTTATTAAGTTCACATTCCATGAAATTTGCTTTTTCCTTTTATCAAAAATAAATTTCTTTCACAGAATGTATTTTATTGTGGTGTCCCGCACTAGTTGTCTCGCCAGCAAGAAACGACGCGGCACACAAACAGGATCCTTCTGTAGCAAGCTTTAATGCATCTTGAGAGGGAGAGCATAAGCTTCACAATGCGGAGACCCTGAGAACAAAGACTGCCTCCCTTATATAGGAGGTTTACTCCGCCTCGGACATGGCAGCCCTTGATAGGCCA
>NC_034610.1:39006091-39007235 GCF_900095145.1 Mus pahari | reverse complement strand
AAGAGGGAGGGAGGGAGGAAGGAAGGAAGGAAGGAAGGAAGGAAGGAAGGAAGGAAGGAAGGAAGGAAGGAAGGAAAGAGAGATACTTCTATCAATGCAAAAGGAAATGTCATACCCTTTGGTAATCAATCCCCTTGAACTCTCCCCTCTGTTTCAGGGGAACCACTCAGAGTCACTTCCTGTCTCTATGAATTTGGTCATTTTAGATATTTGAATTATATGGAATGTTATAATATGTAGCACAGCATAGTCACCAACCTAGTGATTATATTCAATTGTCTCCAGATTTAGGCCATTATGAATAATGGAAAGAAAATCCCTGTCTTATGGTTTTCATTCACACGATGTTCTGAGTGTAAAGTTAGAAGCTTAAATAACTGGAATCTAGTGAGTACTTTTATAAAGTCTCATACAGTATTCAAGTACTGCCAGGAGTGTGTGATAACTCCAGCTGTGCTGTAAATGAGCTAACATTGAGTCTTTTCAGTGCTATAAATGTTGTTCATTGCAGGAGTGTACACCACAATCCCATTGTGGCTTTAATACAAAGTCTTGGAAAATTACTAATGTAAAACATTAGCAACTTACATGTTGGCTACCTTTTAATCTTAACATGAAGTATCCACTCAATTGTGTTTTAATTGGCTTGTACCTATATTGATTTCTAGAGGTTATTTATATACATTGAAAGAAAAATGTGTATCATTTATGTTTTATCTGAGTGAAAGATTGCTTTGTTTAACGCTAATGATATTTTTGAAAGTCACTTTTTTACTTTGATAAAGAAGATTGTGTTTTCATTATATATTACTTCTTTTGTTTCCTGTCCAAATCTTTGTTTATAACATGGATAGAGGTTATTTTTCTTTAAAATTTGATATTTTACTTTGCACTTAAGTGATGATTTTGTTTCTATTTGGTATGAGGGGAAAGGTGGGATCCATAGCCAAATAGCTCATTGCAGTCATTTCAGTACCACACAAGGGCAAAGAATTTCTGTTAGCACCAGGACACTCCAAGGCCTGGCCCAACCATGTNACACTAGACCTGCGTTGCCAGGACAACGACCCTCAATCCCACAACTCACCTGGCTCAGTCCCCACCCTCATTGGTGTGATGTTATTCTTCGTATAAATTAGGAGAT
>NC_034610.1:38988523-39006080 GCF_900095145.1 Mus pahari | reverse complement strand
CGTATAAATTAGGAGATCACCCCCTCCTCTTCCTCTTCTCCTCCTCTCTTTACCCCGCTCTCTTCTCTTCTTCTTTCCCCCCCTTCCCCTTTTTCTCCTCCTCCTCTCTCTCTTCTCTACTCTTCTACCCACTTTACCGCTCCCCATCCCTGCTTAATAAACCTCTCACGTGGAATTACCTTGGCGTGGTCTGCTGTTTGGTTTATCTGCTCAAATCATATTGCTTAATAATGCTAATTCATAAAAATTTCCTCCCATGTTTAATTCTCTTAATACTATTGTTGAAATACAACATATGTACATGGCTAGCCCCAAACATCATAGAACTATCTATTAGCTTCCTCCAGCTTCCACTGTCTTAGATTCAATTGCTTTGTAATAACACTCACTTGAGACAGTGGAATATTCCCATGTTTTATTTTTCAAAATCATATTTTATTATTTGTATTAGATTATAGGTGAAACACGGGTGACAGGATATTTTTCTTTTGTTGTTGTTTGTTTTCTGTTTATCTTTGTAAGTTTCCTTTTGACATTTTAATTAGCTATTTGGAAAACGTAGACACTATATTTCAATCATATTGCATATCCTCGTACTCTTCCCAGATCTCCTTACTTATCTACTCTTCTAAAATTGTGTTTTATCTTTCATTTAACCCATTTACTTAGTTAAGGTTTTATGGCTGTGAAAAGGACTATGAACAAAGGACAACATGTAAATGAGACTGGCTTCCAGTTTCAAAGGTTCATTGCATTACCGTCATAGTGGGAAGCATGGCAGCATGCAGGCAGACATGGTACTGGAATGAGCTGAGACATCTACATCTCTATTTAAAGGCATCCAGGAGGAGACTGTCTTCTGCAGGCAGCCAGGAGGAGGCGCTCTTCTTCCACACTGGCCTGGGCCTGAGCATAGAACCTCAAAACCCACCTCTACTCTGACACATTTCCTACAACAAAGCCACATCTTCTAATAGTGCCACTCTCCATGGGCCAAGCATTCATACATGGGTGTATGAGGACCAAACCTATTCAAACCACCATACCTAGCAAGTATAATTAGTACTTCTCTCAAGTTCTTAGATATAGGTCCTTCCATACTATTATTAAAAAAAAAAAAAGAAAAAGGAAAGAAAGAAAGAAAAAAAAAATAAAAGCTGACTTTCCCTCTACTAATAGTTATGCATTCCCAATTAGCCTTCTTGCTCATTTTGTCATATGAACGCTGCTTCTCTGTGTCTTGAAAACAGTTTGGTGTTAGCCATAAACAACCTTTGTTTCTTACAATATTTCCACCATCTCTCCTGCAAGGCCTATTCTCTGTACCTTGACCAGTTATGGCTCTCTACTGTCAAAAGAAGCTTCTATGATGAAGGGTTGAGAGACAAACTATCTAAATTTATAATAATATGTTGTTAGGCTTCAGTTTAACACAATATCCATTTAGTAGAGTAATAATAGATTATTCTACCCAGCCACAGGTTCTTAGTTCCTTGTATCAGTGCCAGACATGGGTTTCAAACTATAAGGAAAACTTAAATCTAATCAGAGGGAGTTTTACTACTCCTATGACATTTGGACATTTGTAAAACACCATTGGGCTCTACCTTGCCAGGCTGGTCAGGGTTGCATCTGGCCAGGGTCTGGCTAGGTGTGCGTGATGATAGATGATGATTGTTGTTCTTTTCCATAGCAGCTTCCAGCACTGTGACAGCTACTTGGTAGAAAAGAGGCTTCCATAGGAGTACCAACTTTATTTTTCCATATTTTATGGTTTATGCAAGTGGTGTCTTCAGCAATAGAGACTGAATATTAAGTACTAGAGAATCAATAGTATCGACATTATCCTCTATTTTTGAGAATTGGGAAACTATTGGATGTCATTGGCCAACAATTTTAAAAGAAATGATTCATTATTGACACTAGGGTTTTTATTTGTTAGTGTGTGTGTGTGTGTGTGTGTGTGTGTGTGTGTGTGTGTGTAAGCTTTTACAATAATAGGTTGCTATGTGACATTTTCAAAATATCTTTAGTGGTATTTGTCTCTCTTCATATTCCTTCCTTTACCCTACTCTGCCCTTCCCCACTCGATTTTAATTCTCCCCTTTCTGTTCATTTTTCTTTAACCCTTTATACAAATGTATTCTATTTTCCATCCTTTTAATAACACTTTCCGTGATATTTTTTCATTAATACATCTAACTTCCATGATCTCTAAGGGTATTCCAAATGAAGCATATATCTGAAAGTCAAAGCTAACATCAACAAAAGAGAAAAAAAATATGTAATACTTTTTCTTTTAGGTTTAGGGTACCTAACGCAAAACTCCATCTATTTATGTATGGATTTTATAATTTCATTTTCATAATAACTGAGTAGTATACCATTTGTTGGATAAACCGCGTTCCATTATCCATTCATCAGCTGAGAGATATCTGGGATGCTTCCGTATTCTGGCTATTGTGAACAATGCAGTAATGCAAATGAATGAGCAGGTATATTGTGTGTGAGGTGTGAGTAGTATCATGTATATCTCCAAGAGTGATATAGCTAGAGTGTGTGGTAGATCCATTTTTCATCTTTCCAGGAACCTGTACAATGATTTGCAGCCATATAGTTAAGTATAAAAATATGAGAGATTATCATAATTATATGTAAAGTTTAAAAATTAGGCAAATAACTACTGTCCCTTTGTTAACCATTAATATTACTTTTCCTTATTTAACTTTTTTTTTTTTTTTTTTGGTTTTTCAAGACAGGGTTTCAGGGTTTCTCTGTTTAGCCCTGGCTGTCCTGGAACTCACTCTGTAGACCAGGCTGGCCTCAAACTCAGAAATCCACCTGCCTCTGCCTTCCGGGTGCTGGGATTAAAGGCATGCTTATTTAATTTTTAAAAAATATCTTTGATTTGTTCTTTGACAGTTTCACACATGCATAGAGAACATCTCGATCAAACCCCAACGTTCCCTTTCGATTTTTTTCTAGATGGCCCCCAAAACACCCTGCTTGTTTCCACCTTTGTGTACTTCTTAAGCAAAAACTACAAAGTTTCAATTTCTATCTTCATATATTTACTTGTTCCCATCTTTGTGATTCATCATGAACTAATCAATGTATCTCTCTCAATGGAAAATGCTCTAAATTTCAGTTTTGCAATCACTTAGATTACATTTGGTTCATTTAGGTACAGTTTTGCTGGTAATAGAAATCCAAATGTTATTTTCTTCAAATCAAAACATTTCTTCCTGAAGTACAGGCACAGGCTCATAAGATGTAGGAGGTTAGAAAAATTTAAACTACTCCCCTGGGTTCTCCTGACAGTTATACGAACAATAAATCATTGCTGGAGAAAAAAATTCCTTGGAGGAGTTTTCTCTGAATATAGGGGACCCCAGTGATGCCATTCCAATGAGTCATCACCCATGCCAGGGTGACCCATCTGCTTATGGCATGTATATACCTATACGTAATGCCTCACCCATCCTCCTGTAAGCCCTCACCAATAAATGCATTCATTCATTAAACAAGGCATGGTTGTGATCATTTCTTTGCCTTGTAGTTAGTGCCCTCTCTGTGGTGAATAGACATTTGTTTCTGTCTCTATAGGGAAAGTTGAGTAACATTAGTCAGCAACAATTTTCCTTCACTATATTACAGCCATACGGTTACTGTCTCTGGCTTCTATGATTCTCCTTGAAAACTTACCATCAGCATCAAAGGGAGACATTTTGAGTGTAATTGCTTTTATGCCTATAACTGTTTCCATTTTATGGGATGTATTTATCCTTTTCCCTATTTTCTTTAACTAAACAAATGAATCAATAAAATAAGTTTATTAAATGTCCTTCTCTCTTCAACAGTATATTGAATGCCCTTATCTCTTCTATGACATGAACTTCTAAATACTGTCCACTGTTCACAGTTTAATTTTTTTTGTTTCTATGCCCATACTGAGCTACCTTAGCACTCAGCTAAAATCCAGAAGAGAGCTGGAAGCCTTGTGTTCAGCCCTAACCAAATTCCAACTGCTGCATCAGCCAGTACAGATATCAAAGGCTTCACCAGCTTATCTTTCCCAAAGCAGAGCCCTTCTGGTAAGTGGCCCTGATCTGCAGCCAATGCCTGGTTCTGCAAATATTCCCCAAAGAAGCCAGATTGGGGGTGTACACACACAGAAACTCTGCCATGTACAACTGGAAAGGGTTTTCATTTGCTTCTATTTTGTTTTGATCTATTGTCTTCTCAAATGATGTATTTTTTTTTTAAATAATCACTTACCCCTAGTTTAAACAGTAGAAATACTAAATTTGTGCAAGAGTACTTGAAGGTTTTATACTGTGAAATGCCTAGCATTGATCCTGAGTATCTTAGACCCACAGATGGAGTCTCATATTTAAGACATAAAACTACACCAACTATTAAAATTAAGAGCAAGGAGTTCTGCAGATGAGATCACACACAGAAAAAAAAAGATAATAAAACAGAAAAAGATAGAGAGAACAGGACCATCCGACCGACCAGGGGCAGTGTATATCAGACACATTAGCTCCCTGAACTCCTTGTAATCCCTCTCAGTGGCTAACTGCAAGACAGATTTGATTGTAGCTTCCCTCTGCTTTTTTGTTAATATTCAATAAAGGGCCTCTACAAATTCCAGTGTTTACACCTCTGTGTGTTATTCCACTTGCTCTGTACCAAGACGATTACTTACTAGTAGCTTCTCCATAGTAATTTCAAGCAGGAAAGAATGTGCTGTTGACATTTAAGTGTGTGTCCCATAAATATTTTATGGACAGAGCTATATAACTAATGATCACATTACCTATCTCCTAAACGATACTTATTAACAGAATAAAATGCATAAATATTGCTCAGGAAAATGCAGAAGTTTTTAAATGCAATTTACATATTCTTTTAAAGTAATAAAAATATCACTTCAGAAGTAATTTAATCGCCTTACTCTGAAATAATTTTTTAGAAATTATGAGAGTGCTAAAGAGCCAAGTGGCAGTTATAATAACAAGAAGCATGGCATTTTCCCAAGTCCCCTTTGTCCCCAAATCACTTCATTTTTATAGCCTTTTAATTGCTTGTCCTCCCCAAATGTTTACTTAATGCCTACTATTAACATAAAAGGAGATGACATTGAGATTAAGCAATGCCAGTTAGTTCTTGAAATAAAAAAAAAAGTGTTTTCTGTGAGTGGATTTAGAAAATAATGGCAATAGTAATCATGCTGAGCCACTGGTTAGCTTTAATTGTCCAGGTAATACATGTAGCAGGGGCAGAGGGGGAAGGCCATAAATTTGAAAGAAGAGGAGTGTGGGGAGTGTTTTGAGAGAGGAAAGTGAAGGAAAGAAATGTTGTAATTCTATTATGATTTTAGAAGTATAGTTCTTAAGGAACATTTAGAGTTTAAAAAAAAAACTCAAAAAAATAAATGAGTCTGTCATATATTCCCAATGTCCCACTTTCTTACTACATTTTCCTTCCTTTCATCCTTTCTTACCTTAGCTTAACCCGTTGAACTACACTTTTCAGATATAAATCAGGACTAACACTATACAGATCTCATTCTTGCTCTGAAGAGAGCCTAACTCACACCAACTAGTCAAAAGCCAAATCTCAAATGAAGAAATTCTCGCATGCATTGAATAGAAGAGTAAAGAATTTCTTGAGTTTTTAAATATCATTTTAATGTTAGGAAAGTGGTAAAACAAATCTAATAAACCAGAAGACAGTAATAAAATATTCTTCAACACTGAACTGATTAATATTTTGGGGTTATTTTTCTACTTTTTATATTATAGTCTTAATTTTAATTACTTCCTTTTTCATTTGAGTAAAATGCAATCATTATTGGTCATTCTTCTTAATGTTCCCTAGCTCTTCTCTGTCTTTTGAGTTGTCCCTTAATGCTTTATTTTTGATCCTTAAGCAGTGTGTCATGGCATGTAGCAATATTTACATTTGGACCTATGTCCATAGATTCAATTTTTTTTATCTCAGTTCATACCTTAAAGAAGCATGTGTGTTACTTTTTACGTGTTTTGTGAAAGACTCAAATTGTAGTATACTTTGCTGTGTCCCAGTTAGGTTTCCTGTTGTACCCCATCCCCCAAAATAACCTCCATGAAAAAAAGCAATTTGGACCAGAAAGGGATTTTATAATGTACAGGTTTTTAGTCACACAGTGTCACTTGAGGGAGGGGAAACTGCAGTCATGATGTGATGTTTGACAGAAAATGAAAGAAAAAAAAAAAAAAGAAAAAAAAGTGGAAGGGTGAACTCAATGCAAGAATCTGAAGGGGAGCACTAGTCTAGAAATCTTGCAGAAACATTGCTATCTGACACGCCCCCTCTGGCTGGCATGGTCTGCTTTCTTATATAACCCAAGGCTGTACCACACACAGGTGTTTAGGCTACAGGTAAAATATCTATATATCAACTCAGAACATACACATGGACAATAAGATGCAGAACAACAGAAAACACTAAAATTTAACTGTAGACCTTCCAGATATTTTGATCACATCAATCTTTTTTTTTCCATTAAAGAAAAAAATGTCTATGTATTCACTTTACAGTCAGATCTCTGTCCCTACTTCCTCTTGGTCCCCTCCTCACACAGTCCCTCACTGTATCTTCTGAGATAGTGAAGGCACCCACTGGTAATCCCATCCTCCCCCTCTAGGCACTGGTATATCAAATATCTGTAAGGCTGGGTGGATCCTCTCGCACTGAGGCCAGACAAGGAAGCCCAGATGGGGAAAGGAATCCAAGAACAGGTGACAGCTTTAGGAAGGGCCTCCACTCCAGTTGTTGAGAGATCCACGTGGAGACTGAGCTGCATGTCTGCTACGTATATGCCAGGGGTCTCTGCCCAGCCCATGTATGCTCTTTGGTTAATGTTTCAATATCTGAGAGCCCTCACATCAATCCTTAATAAAGAAAATTCACTATGTGCTTTTACTTATAGACAATCTGATGTAGACATTTTCTCAGTTGAGGTTAATTCTTTTTAAATAAGTCTGGTTTTGTTTGTTTGGTTGGTTGGTTGGTTGGTTGATTGATTGGTTTGGGTTTTTTTTTTTTTTATCTAGTTGACAAAAGCCAAACAAACAAATAGCAAATAGACTGCTAGTAAATCTTTTTCTTTTTTTTTTTTTGTATTTACCATTTCATTTTATTTTATCTTACATAAATGCATGATTCAGTGAAGGCACGAATAGTGAGACAAGTAACAGTTGAGCTTCAGGTAAATTGAAACTTTGAGTCATCTAAATATATCATCTAGAAAATAAATTGACAAGCATACACTTGGGTAAGAGAGGTTTTTCAATTCACATGTTAGATGAACATTTATTTATCTATGTTTTACAGTAAAATAGCAAATTAAATTGGACAAGAATATTGAATAGATCTTTCAGAAACAACCTTGCTGATAAAGTTAACATGTGCAACATATTACAGTTGTGAGGAAGTACACGACAAAAAGCAGCTCCTGACACACATTGCTATAGAGCCAACAACACCAAAAACTGAGTGGATAAAATTCAACTACAAGTTTCACAATTGCTACTTGGGAAGGAACTTGAAGAAACAACCATGGGAAACTAGTGTTTTCCTACACTTGTGATTTATAAACAAGACTCAGAATGCTACAGAGTGGGAGCCAAATAGGTCAACAGTATACCCATTCTATGGAATATTACTTTTCATAGATCACAAAAGTATTGCCATGTAAAGAAAGAGACAAAAGAGTACAGAATATATAATTCCACCTGTATGACATTTCAAACCAAATAAACCAAGATAGTGGTAATAGACATTTAAATAATAGTCCAAACAATAAACTTTCAACTAGGACAACCTGCACAAAATGTACATAGTAATGGTCTGGAAGAAATAACGTGGGTTGTTCTAAAAGTGTATAGACAATGTATACCATAATACTACAGTGAGTTACAGATGAAGAAATTTGTAAAAGTACAACAAACCATGAACATGAAATATATTCTGAAGGCAAAGTATTTATACGAAAGCTCACAACATACATAAGTAAAATATCCTATTTTATCCTTATTGTATCCACAGAACAATAGAGAGAATAACCGTTTAACTGTAGACCTTGGAGATACATGGATGAGAATTGTGTTCAGTGACCTATTTCATTTGCTGGGATGTGTTCTGAGGTGATATGAAGAACTTCTCACGGCATCAGCCGTCTTCATCTTGAACAGAATTACATGTTGGGAGATAAGGTGTAACCTATCCATACCGACACCAACGTTAAGATAATAGGTTCGAACGATGGCATCAATTTTCACAGCTAGAACACTGCCCCGACACTTATTTGATTATACAGATCAGTATTTAAAACATTGATTTCTCCTCCGTGAAAAATAAATTTTAGTGAAAACCAGATTTGATATTGTGACTTTTAGTAGGCAAAAAAGAATCTACTATCCATGTTATTCTAATAATATATGTTACATGTGTGTGAATTGACTCAATAACAAAGTTTAATTGACCACAAAACTTCATATTGATTGAAAGACAGGAGAACCAATGGATACATATATTTTAGCTAATAAAAGAATGTCATAAAGGAGAAATACATTCATCATAACTTTAGGACATACTTCCTCATAAAGATAAATGGCACATATATATTCCAGAAATATGTGAGATAAAGTACTGACACTATCGTATTCTTGTCCCAGTTCAAGTTTTTTAAGATCTCAGAATTACACCAGTGTAGTTTAATGTGAATACTCTAAAACCAAATTCTCAGTCTTGTATCTTTAGTAAAGCCGACAGTTGTGCAGTAACTGGCACAGTCAGGGACAGAATACTGCGATAATACCATTAAAGGAGCAGCACTGTCAATTTGTCTAAAGCAACTCTGTCTCCAGCACTGCTAATTAAATTTTGGCTTATCATTAAAATTCTCCAGAATTCAAATAGACTGAGTAACAGATGCGATGTCTCAGTCCCCCACCCCATTAACTCAGCATCATTAAGATTAACCTCGTGCTTTGCATATATCTCTAGTCAATTCATTCCTGTTTCTAAATAGTATGGCATTGTATGTTTGTTCTTGTTTGCTTCCAACTCAGTAGTTTAGGGGTATTTGAGGTTGGGAGATTATCAATACAGCAACTCTAAATAGTGTGACACATGTTCTATGTTAACATGGGTTGCCATGGTTCTTGGCTAAGATCCGAGAAATAAGATTCCTAGAACGTTATGTGAATGTATGTCGAAATTCATAAGGAATAATCAAACAACTTTTCAAGGTGGATATAAAATTTTGTATTTCGATTAGAAGAATATTGGATGCAGTCATTTCTCATCCTTGCCAGAAATTGTTAATGTCACTTTTGATTTACTTGTTTCATTCTATTAAGTGTTTGATGGTATCTATATGTAGCTTTAGTTTGCATTTCTTAATTACTTCTGACATTCATCATTTATTTCCAGTCTTGTTTTCTTCAACAAAGTACTGCTATCATTTATCAGTATTAATCATTTTACTCTTGCAATGAGATTGGGATTATATTTCTCTGTATAAACATATAAAGAGATATAATGATTGTACATATTATTTATGGTTTATATTTTGGAAGAAATGGTATGGTTTGAAAACTAAAAAAAGCAACTTTTGGTAGACCCCCAAATAATCTTTCTTTTTTTATTTTGGGAATATATTTTTTATTTAAAAAAAATCACTTGTTAAGTAAAAGTTACTCTTAATTCTTCAAGATCTGAGCTGAAATTCTATTTTACATATGGTTATCTAACTGATCGCCTATTATTTATTGAAAACAGCAAGTGTCCTCCTTCACTTAATTTATCTAGTAAATACATCAACTTTGACCTTATATTAGTGATTGCTCCACTCTGCCTTCTGATATTTCATCTATCAATGTGCCTTTCCTTTCATTAATATCAATTTACCTTGATAATAGAAAATTTATGTTAATCTTGAAATCAAGTAATTTTGCACTATGTACATTTTATGTGTTAGCTCTTTCTTAGTACCAAGTATATTAAACTTTCACATGGACCTCATGTGAAACTTATCTTCTTAATTGTCTGTTCTGTATTTAGATTAAAATTTGAAATGTATATGATGTTAGATATTCTATCTTGGGATCTGTACTTTGCACTGTTCTAATGTACATGACCAGAATTGTCATGTTCTCTACCTTCTCAAACAAACCCTTTATCTGCCTCTCATTTGAGACTACCTCTCATTTGAACTACCTATATTACTTAATTAGCATAATACTAAGAATATGTTACATGTTGTATTTTGACTATTTTTAAGAGAATTTAGGTGGATTATGAAAAATACAATAGAACCAATAAATAAGTGAATAAGTTTTTCCAAGCATCTTTTATCTGTATGTAGAAATTGGTAAATGATATTAAACATAACCTAATTTATGAAGAAAAACAATGAAGCAGTTCATAGCTTTACTGACCCACATAAGGTCTATTATTATATCACATTCAGTCTCCTTACAGTTGTTTACATGCAATTAGAAACCAGAATGTCAGCCTACATCCGCATGCTGTGGCTGCCATATTATCCACTTCTATTCTGATTCTTCATCTGTATCAAGCTGTTTGGCCCTCAAAACTAACTGTTAAGGCCTTATCATTTCCTTTTAATGAATATAAATTTAACTCATAAATTCCAATAATAGTTTTATGATGAAAAAAGTTCATTGTATGACTTTCAGTGATGAAGAAAGTCAAATCTTGACAATCCAAAATTTCTCATCTAATTCTTTCTTATTTACATGATTCAAAAATTAAGAATTTTGATAGTACAATAAAATGCTTAAAAGAAAATATACAGAAGTAGGAGATTGGAGAAAATGTTTCCCTATAAAGTTATTTACACACTTACTTACTATTTTAATCTGTTTATAAAATATATGTTATTACACGTATAGTCCTTTCTCATACAAAAATGATCATTTTTTACATATGTGGCATATTATCAGCCCAAAGAGATACAACTTGAATACTATTAAGTTATAAATTGTAAAGTAAAAAGGGAATGTTCTGCATATGTAGCAGAAGATGGCCTAATCGGCCATCATTGGGAAGAGAGGCCCCTTGGTCTTGCAAACTTTATATGATCCAGCACAGGGGAATGCCAGGGCCAAGAAGTGGGAGTGGGTGGGTTGGGGAACAGGGGCAGGGGGAGGGTATGGGGAACTTTCGGGATAGCATTTGAAATGTAAATAAAGAAAATAATAATAATAAATTAATTAATTAATTAATGCAAAAATTGTCTAAATTAAGGGGCTTTAGGAGACAGGTCATTCAGTAAGGTTCTTGCCATGAAAGCACATGGTCTTGAGTTTAATCATCATAACCCATGCAAACCAAACCAAAGCAAGCAAGCAAGCAAGCAAGCAACAAACCAACCAACCCAAACCACCTACCAACCAATACAACTCAGCTGTCAACCAACCAATCCACTTAATACCAACTAGGTGTGTTGGCATGCACTTGTATTCCCAGCTCCTAGCACTGAAAAGGCAGAGATCAGCAGACTCCTGGGGCTCACTAAGCAGCCAGCCTAGTATAGTCTCTGAGTACCAGGCCACTGAGAACTCTGTCTGCAAAAAGGTAGATGTACCTAAGGAAGGACTTTGGCAGTAAAAGTAGTTTTTGTGCACTTGTAAAGCACTTTTGACATTTATGTGTCTCTTTGCATTTGTGGTTGTTGTCACTTCACTGATTGTTTCCTGTACTTAATTGCTGCAGATCCCTTTAAAATTAAGGAAACAAGGACTTCTTCAACCAGAAAAACCACTCCTTCTAAAAGTTGTGTCCAGAGATGAGACTGTAAGTGGAGATTGATGTATAATATAATGGTCTGTTAGGATGTTGTATTCTGTGGACCAGAAACCAATTCATATTGTGAATGAATCCAGAGATAAAAATTGCAGTAATTTTGTGCACTCCTGCAGGATTCTGGGTGTTCTTTGAGCTTGCTCAGTGTCTGTGAAAGTTATCTTCTATGGAACACAAGGATGTAATGACACAAATCCAAAATAAATATATCCAACTCCCTGGTTCTTGTGGGGCTGCCTATGTTCACTTCATTGTTACTACTAGATACCCTGATTTCTGATGAGAAAATAAACACCAATTACTAGTTTTATCAACAACACACACAAAAAAAAGGGAATGTGATAAAACACAGTGTCTCCAACATATTTCAGGATGAAATGCAAACTGTTGCAGGTTATTTCAATCAGTTACTGTAAACACCACAGACAACTCATTGATTCTATAGAATATACTACCCTTTTTGTCATTCTATTAAAACTCCATTTAAAAAGCTGACTCTAATTCTTTGAGAAACGTGTCTGTTTGTTCCAGAATCTTTTACTTCGTGAAGTTCCATAAATAGATTATGTTGAAAACGCTGACCAAGTCTGACAGTGCAGGCTGCTCACAGTTTTACTGGCTCACCCTGTTGGACCTGGCCTGAAACACTAAAAGAGGCATATGAATCTGGTAAATACACTCCGCTTGCTACTTCACTCCCACTGAGAGTACTAACACCCTCAACAGCTCTACTGCATTATAACTGTGTAAACAGATCCATTCATATCAACTCCTAAACTAGTGATGTTTTAGGTATGTAAGTAGTCATGTAGCCATTTTTGGGGACACAAAATAATTCTATCACTCTGAAAAGTTTCACCATACCTTCTTTGTATGATCTTAAGCCACTGTGACTTTCCGTTACTATATCTAGAGTCACGTTGTCTGAGGAGAGATCAAAAACAGATTATCAAGAAATTAGACAATATATTGACTGAATTGGATAAAATTATAAATTATTACTTTATTTTGTTTTTAATTTAAGATTAAAGTATTCAGTGTAATTGTTCCCCAGCAGATGGTTGTTCCCAGTTCCATGTGTTATGATTAAATTGAATATTTAATAATATCTAATGGTATGAAAATGCACTAATATATTCTCAGGCAGGGACAAGTGGACCTCTGTAAGGTTGAGGCCCACCTGGTCTACAGAGTGCATTTCAGGAAATCCAGGGTTATGTAGAGAGACCCTGTCTCCCTACAAGGAAGCAATCAAATAAAAGAGAATAAATGTTACAACACACAAGGTAACATAAGAATTAAAGAAGTAAGAGTCTGAAAACATGAGGCATGGACTCAGATATTATGGGTCAATATGTTTGTGTGATTGGAAGGTAGCATACCACAATTCCATGATTGCCTGAGGCTTCTACACGTATGACCCTTCTAGACCTATCCTTATGTGACCCTTCATTCAACTATTCACTGGTATCCTTTATATTTATCTTTTCTATTTTGCATGAATTTTGGAAGAGAACAGAATCATCTAGTAAACTAAAATGCAAAATGAAGCTGCCTGTATCTCATCAGGATATCACATAAACATCATAATCATACATCTTCATCTGGAAAGCAGAGCAAATTGTACGCATAGTCTAAATGGAGCCAGGATCATAAATAGCGAAATGGAATGTCAAGTGCATTCAACTATACACAGGCTATTGTAAAAATAATCTAGTTTCAATAACAAATATTGTTTTCCCAGAAAACAAGTAAGAACACAGAATATAAGCGATTTCTTCAGAGGTCATTCAACACAATATTTTAAGGGTGCAATCAGACAGGCAACCTCAATTTGCAACAAGAGTTTCAAACTTGTTGATTCTAGAAACTGTACAGATTGCTTTGTGGTAAGGGATTTCAGGCAGGAGTGTAAAGTAACAATTGCACAGATAAATCAATGCCTGTCACAGGGGTTACTTTATTTCCCTGAATCCATACTTTTACAAACCAACAAGCCTACAATATATTGCTTTCTATAACCTTGTGTACAGCCTCTATCTACTTGCTATCTGTGAATGAAAAATCTTTAAAATATCATTAATATACAAGATTTTAAGTAGCTACACACATATATTTGAGAGCGATGAATATATAATATAAACTACAAAATCAGTGTAGTGAGTCTAAGGAAAATAAATACAGCACAGTACAAAGATTTTTTTGAGCTAAATGTCTCTTAGTGGTGAATTAAGAAAACATAAACCTGAGAATATCATGGTACATGTGCTTACAAATGCATCTCTCTTTTTTTGCAACATTTCATAAGAAGCTGCTAACATTTCCTCTTTTAGGCATATAAAGTAGTAGAACCACCAGTGTTTTTTGACTTTCAACTTTCAATAAATGTTGAGACAATTGTTACAACTGACTTTAATGCTTGCTTTACCAACATGGTGATAGCTGAGAAATAGAGTGGAAAATGCATAAAAAGTAGGTTATTTTGCAAATTGGTAACATTTTCAATACTGTCTCCCATTTCTTAATGGATTTAAATGAGAAACACTAATGACTATGTTAGCATATTTTGTGCTCAGTTGGAGACACAAAAAGATGAATTCTTTGGAAACATTTGAAGAGATATAATAGTTAAATATCATTAGCAACAAAATCAAAATAGTTTACTGAAAATACAGAGCTTTAAAGAATTTTCAAATGTATTTCACAGTATTTTAAATAAATTTATGGAGTAGTTATAAAACAATAAACCATGCTGAAAAGAAAACTAATTATTAAAATGTATAATTTTCCCTCTAAAATGATTTTTAATTTGTTTTAATGAGAATTATATTCAAATAAGACCTGCTATGTCTTTTATTATATAAATGTTCTCTTACAAATGTTTATTCAGTGGGTGTATGGCATAAAGTCTTTAATATTATTGTATCATATGATTTGTTTCTGCTTTTGCTTTATTTTACAGGGTTACTTTTAGATTGAAGACTGGAATGGACCAATGGATTCAGGCTTGTTTAGCAACTTATACAGATCATTTCTCAACTGGGAGTTTATGGTATGCATAGTTTGGAGAAATTTGTAAAACATAATACTAGCAAAAGATATAGAAGGACTAGAAATAGAATACAGAAATGAAATGAATCTCTCTCTCTCTCTCTCTCTCTCTCTCTCTCTCTCTCTCTCTCTCTCTCTCCTGTCAACCTTTATAGGCCATAGCTGTTCAGACAACCCTGACTTTGCTGCCAGTGACTATTCAATGTCTGACCCGCGTGCCTTTGGGGTTGGAAGTGAGTTGGCACAGAGTCAATAAGAAAGACTCCAAGGGGAGACTCAGGCCTCTGGGCACTTTCCTTGCCAGAGGAGAGTCGGTTTCCAGAGAGGGCTCTAATCCCAGGACCAAGTGAGAGCACCATCTTGTATCCCGGATCTCTCAGAAACCAGCCCTCACAGGAGAGTGCACAGACCACAGAAGCAACAGAGCTTCTTTGATAGGGTTTCTTCCGGCCTTCATCTTCAGCCAGGAGGCAGAGCTGAGACCCAGACCTCTGGGCACCTTCCCCACCAGAGGAGAGTCAGCCTCCAGGGAGGATGCTGAACCTGTGACTCAGCCAGGAAATGGAGCTGAGACCCAGACTTCCAGGCACCTTCCTTCCCCACCAGAGGAGAGTTGGCCTCCACAGAGGGCTCTGAACCCAGTTGAGAGAACCATCTTGTAATCCAGGTCTCTCAGAGGCCAGTCCTCACAGGACAGCATGGACTGCAGAAACAACAAAGCTTCTTAGATAGGGTGTCTTCGGGCCTTCATCTTTACCCAGGAGGCAGAGCTGAGACCCACACCTCTATGCAGCTTCCTTGCCAGAGAAGAGCTTACCTGCAGAGAGTGCTCTGACCACTGAGACTCAGGAGTGAGTTGGACTCCCAGGAGTGCTGACAGAGGCTAAAAGAATCATAGGAGGAACAAGCTGCAGCCAGAGACAGCTAGAACAACTAATACCAGAGATTAGCAGATGGTGAAAGGCAAACATAACAATCTTACTAACAGAAAACAAGACCACTGGGAATCATTAGAACCCAGTACTCCCACCACAGTGAGTCCTGGATACCCCCAACACGTGAAAAGCAAGATTCGGATTTAAAATCATATCTCATGATGATGGTAGAGGATTTTAAGATGGCATTTAAAACTCACTTAAAGAAATACAAGAGAACACTGCTAAACAGGTAGAAGTCCTTAAAGAGGAAGAACAAAAATCCCTTAAAGAATTAGAGTAAAACACAACTAAAAAGGTGATGGAATTGAACAAAACCATCCAAGATCTAAAAATGGAAGTAGAAACAATAAAGAAAACCCAAAGGGAGACAATTCTGGAAATAGAAAACCTAGGAAAGAAATCAGGAACCATAGATGCGAGCATCAGCAACAGAATACAAGAGATGGAAGAGAGAATCTCAGGTACAGAAGATTCCATAGGGAACATGGACACAACAATAAAAGAAAATGCAAAATGCAAAAAGATCCTAACTCAAAACATCCAGGAAATCCAGGACACAATGAGAAGACCAAACCTAAGGAAAATAGGTATAGATGAGAATGAAGATTTTCAACTTAAAGGGCCAGTAAATATCAACAAATTTATATAAGAAAACTTCCCTAAACTACAGAAAGAGATGCCCATGAACATACAAGAAGATTACAGAACTCCAAATTGACAGGACCAAAAAAGAATTTCCTCCTGACACATAATAATCAGAACAACAAATGCACTAAATAAAGATAGAATATTAAAAGCAGTAAGGGAAATGTCAAGTAACATATAAAGGCAAACCTATTCAAATTACACCAGACTTCTCACCAGAGACTATGAAAGGCAGAAGACCCTAAACAGATGTCATACAGTGTCGCTACCATCTCCAACCAGCAGAAAAGAAGTGACAAAACCGATGTCCTTCTCAAAGCAGTTTATTCAGGAATATAACTATGTGCAGTAAAAAGATTGCCCGACCTCTCTTGGCCATCCCCTTTTATACCCTCTAGTCCACTCTCCATCACCCTATTCCACATAGGCAGAGTTCATTGGCACAGGACTACATTTGTCACATCATCTGATCTTTCGTCATGATGCATCTGTGCAGTGCAGTTTAATGGACGTAGCTATCTTGAGGGATATGAGGAAGTCAGTTGTCAGCCATTAGACTTGGTGGCAGTTCCGAGCGCCATCTTGGGGCCCTGGCCAAATCCGCTCCTCACAATACAGACCCTAAGAGAACAAAAATGCCATCCCAGGCTGCTATACCCAGCAAAACTCTCAATTACTATAGATGGAGAAACCAAAGTATTCCATGACTAAACAAAATTCACACAATATCCTTCCATGAATCCAGCCCTTCAAAGGATAATAAAGGGAAAACACCAANACAAGGAGGGAAATTACACCATAGAAAAAGCAAGAAAGTAATTCTTCCACAAACCTAAAAGAAGACAGCTGCAAGAACAGAATCCCAACTTAAACAAACAAAAATAATAATAGGAAACAACAATTACTTTTCCTTAATATCTCTTAATATCAATGGACTCAATTCCTCAATAAAAAGACATAGACTAACAGACTGGCTACACAAACAGGACCCAACATTTGCTGCTTATAGAAAACCCATCTCAGGGAAAAAGATAGACACT
>NC_034610.1:38959992-38987742 GCF_900095145.1 Mus pahari | reverse complement strand
TCTGGAATAACAAAAAACCTATGATAGCAAAAAACTATTCTCAACAATAAAAGAAACTCTGGGGGAATCACCATGCCTGACCTCAAGCTGTACTACAGAGCAACTGTGATAAAAACTGCATGGTACTGTTACAGCAAAAGAAAGGTAGATAAAATCCCAGAAATGAACCCACACACCTATGGTCACTTGATCTTTCACAAGGGAGCTAAAACCATCCAGTGGAAAAAAAGATAGCATTTTCAACAAATGGTGCTGGAACAACTGGCAGCTATCATGTAGAAGAATGCAAATTGATCCATTCTTATTTCCTTGTACAAAGCTCAAGTCTAAGTGGATCAAGGAACTCCACATAAAACCAGAGACTCTGAAACTTATAGAGGAGAAAGTGGGGAAAAACCTCGAAGATATGGGCACAGGGGAAAAATTCCTGAATAGAACAGCAATAGCTTGTGCTGTAAAATCAAGAATCTACAAATGGAACCTCATAAACTTGCAAAGCTTCTGTAAGGCAAAAGACACTGCTGATAAGACAAAAAGGCCACCAACAGATTGGGAAAGGATCTTTACCAATCCTAAATCCGATATGGGACTAATCTCCAATATATACAAAAAATTCAAGAAGCTGGACTCCAGAAAAAATCAAATAACCCTATTAAAATTGGTGTACAGAACTAAACAAAGTATTCTCAACTGAGGAATACTGAATGGCTGAGAAGCACCTGAAAAAATGTTCAACATCCTTAATCATCAGGGAAATGCAAATCAAAACAACCCTGAGATTTCACCTCACACCAGTCAGAATGGCTAAGATCAAAAACTCAGGTGACAGCAGATGCTGGTAAGGATGTGGAGAAAGAGGAACTCTCCTCCATTGCTGGTGGGATTGCAAGCTGGTACAACCACTCTGGAAATCAATTTGGCAGTTCCACAGAAAATTGGACATAGTACTGCTGGAAGATCCAGCAATACCTCTCCTGAGCATATACCCAGAAGATGACCCAACTTGTAATAAGGACATATGCTTCACTATGTTCATAGCAGCCTTATTTACAATAGCCAGAAGCTAGAAAGAACCCAGATGTCACTCAACAGAGGAATGGATACAGAAAATATGGTACATTTGCACAATGGAGTACTAATCAGCAATTAAAAACAATGAATTTATGAAATTCTTAGGCAAATGGATGAATCTGGAGGATATCATCCTGAGTGAGGTAACCCAATCTCAAAAGAACACAAATGATACGCACTCATTGATAAGTGGATATTAGCCCAGAAACTCAGAATACCCAAGATACAATTTGCAAAACACATGAAACTCAAAAAGAAGGAAGACCAAAGTGTGAATACTTTGTTCCTTCTTAAAATGGGGAACAAAATACCCATGGAAGGAGTTAAAGAGACGAAGTTCAGAGCTGAGACAGAAGGAAGGACCATCCAGAGACTGCCCCATCTGGGGATCCATCCCATAAACAACCACCAAACCCAGTCACTATTGCATACGCCAGCAAGATTTTGCTGTCAGGATCCTGATATAGCTGTCTGTTGTGTGAGGCTGTGCCAGTGCCTGGCAATTACAGAAGTGGATGCTCACAGTCATCTATTGGATGGAACACAGGGCCCCCAATGAATGAGCTAGAGAAAGTAGAGCTAAAGGGGTCTGAAACCTTATAGGAGGAACAACAATATGAACTAACCAGTACCCCCAGAGCTCATGTCTCTAGTTGCATATGTAGCAGAGGATGGACTAGTTGGCATCAATGGGAGGAGATGCCCTTGGTCTTCTGAAGATTATATGCCAAATTGCAGGGAATTCCAGGGCCAGGAAGTGGAAGTGGGTGCTTTGGGGAGCAGGGGGGAGAAGGGTATAGGGGAGTTTCAGGATATCATTTAAATTGTAAATGAAGAAAATACCTAATTAAAAAATTTTGGGGGAAAAAAAAAGAAAAGAAGAATAGAAAGACTCAAGGAGCACATGGGAAAATCAGCAGCAATTTCATCTGAATGCTGCTGCAAACTCCTTTGATACCATTGGTCCCAAGAAAGCATCTCTTGTAAACAGCAGTTTCCTATTGACTGGAATTGTCTGCACCAGCAATCTTTGCTCTCTTAGGCACTCCTCAATTAGGTCCTTCTGCAGGAAGTGCTTTTGTAGCTATGGATGTTCCCAGTGTTTACATAGAGGTGGTGGCCCCACCATTCCTGCTACACAGCTTCACAGAATATTAGAAGCTAGCATGAATTATATAATATCTTTTTCAACAACAAACATCAAAACAACATGTTTAGGGAGCTAAAGAGATAACTTTGTGGGTAAAACATGTGCTGTGCAAGAACAAGGACCTAAGTTAAAATTTCTAAAATCTGTGGAAAGCAAGGTCTGCTATGTTAACAAGCATCTATAAGCCTAGCACTCCTATAGTGACATGGGAGGTAGAAACTGGAGAATCCTATGGAGTCATGGGTCATAGAGTCAGATAAATGCAATGGAAAACAGAAAGAAAAGCCCTGCCTCAAATATAGTGGAAGAGAAGATCAATACCTGAAGCTCTACCCTGACCGCCACATGTGTCTGCATTTACACACACAAATGCACACAAATGCACACCCATCACACATACATACACATACAAACATGCATCACAAATGCAATAAAAGAAAAAAAAATAAGACTAAAATTTAAATTTAGCCAAAAGATCCTCATATGGTAGGTTTCATTGTGTCTGTAAACAAAGAAGTGTTGAGCTCCAAAACTTCAGAAATGTTCCCTTTTTTAAGATTTATTTATTTATTATGTGTAAGTACACTGTAGCTGTCTTCAGACACACACCAGAAGAGGGCATTTGATCTCATTTCAGATGGTTGTGAGCCACCATGTGGTTCCTGGGATTCAAACTCAGGACCTCCAGAAGAGCACTCAGTGCTCGTAACTGCTGAGCCATCTCTCCAGTCCCTTCAGAAATGTATTTATTTAGGAGTGTCTTTTCCTTGCCAATGTAAAATGATATTATTAGAAAGGACCTTATTCAGGTATTAGTCATATGGCCTTATGAATAGGGGAATTTTGGACATAGAGTCAAACACTTTTAGAAAAAGAGCAAGTGAATAAAAACTAAAGGAGAAGGTGACCATTGGAGATGAAAGGACGAAGCAAACCATAGAAAATAAATTATGTCAATAAATCATCAGGAATAAAAAAGACTCTAGAAAGAACCTTCCAGTACTGTCCTGTGAAGGTACACACAATGTTGACATTGATTTTGGATTTCCAGCCTTCACTCTTAAATCAGCATATTCCTTTTAGTCCACACACCCAGTTTGTTGCATATTGTAGTGATAATTATTGAAATTCAATATTTTATCTGATCCTTCTAAGAAATTGAAAATTTTGCATCATTATGACTATTAGTGTGCTTAAAATAATGCAGGAAATATGGCATGTTAGCTTTTTATACTGTAAAAGCTACATAATTTCTGAGATTCATTAACTTTGCCCATCAGTTGATAGTTTCAGTTAATATGTTAGCATACACAAAGATTAGTTTGATTTTACAGCCCAAATTTCAGTAAATATGCTAATTAGAGGTTATATTGAAAGAAATGAAAAAGATTGTTATGTTAAGCAAAACTTGCTGGAACTCTAGTTTCATTTAGTGTATTGGTGTTGATGTGATCCTAAAGGTTCACAAGGACAGTCTCTGACACCACTGCACAATTTTCTTCATTTATAAATAACTCATTTTATGTTTAACTATGAGAAAATTAACTTGAGTGTGAAGATTTCACACTTCTACTAGAAACCTAAAACTATAATTTTTAAAAAATTTTTATTGGATATTTTCTTTATTTACATTTCAAATGTTATTCCCTTTCCTGGTTTCCCTTCCGGAAACCCCTATCACATTCCCTCTCTCCCTGCTTTCATGAAGGTGCTTCCCCACCCACTGATTCCTGCCTCCCTGCCACAGCATTCCCCTACACTGGGGTACTGAACCTTCACAGGACCTCTCCTCCCACTGATGCCACATAGACTATGCAGCTACATATGCAGCTGGAGCCAATGGGTTGCTCAATGTGTACTCGTTCATTGGTGGTTTAGTCCCTGGGAGCTCTTAAATATTCATTTTTACTTTATTTTTATCACACTGAATTAAAATAAACACAAACTAGATAAATAACCATAAATTAAGGAGAGAGAATTTAATTTTAGTTTTCAGCTGCCCCAAGGGGAAAATGTGAAATATATTAATGATTCTTTAGACCCTATAAGCATACATATTCTATGATTATTGAAAAAAATATGCTGGAATTATTTCAGTCCCTTAATTCTCCCTTTTCTATAGATATTTTCAACTGAGATCACAACCAAGTATCACCTTTTTGAACTATGTCCTTTTTGTTCAAACTTGTATGAATTTTCATCTGAACTGTATTAAACATAATTGGTTTATATAAACTACTGAAATTCCTATTTCCTATTATGAAAAAAGACATAGGAGAAGAAAAGATGTTCAACAGTGTATGTCATTAGAAAATTATGAGTTTAAAAATATTAGATATTGTTAGGCAGTGGTGGCACATGCCTTTAATTCCAACATTCAGGAGGCAGAGAAGGACTGCCATGACTAGTCAGAGAAACCCTGTCCTGAAGAAAACAAACATAAACAAACTGAAAAAAAAAGTTATTATATACAGATTAAAATTGTCAAAAATCTACAACATTTACTATAACAGATTTATTACATTTTTGTGATGATATCCAGTAACAGAAATTCCCATTTATTAGGGATAAGAATGCAATAGCATAGACAACTTTGAAACTAATTTAAGTATCCTCTAATCATTCCATCAAGAAATTACTGTTTTTTTTTAAATTATCTAAAGAAGACTAAAACTTACATTTACACAAAACTATGTTCTTATGCTGATAAGTTTCTGTTAATAATTGAAAAAAAACGATTAAAAGCAATTAAACCATTCTTATGTGAATGGATACATACCATGTGATGCATTTAGAAAATATTTTATTCTGCATAAATATAATTAAAATGTCAACCTGTGAATACACAGGAGGGAAACTAAAAGCTTATTACTAAGTGAAAGACATCAGTGCTTCATGAAACCATTTGTGTATGTTCTGGGAAAAGAAACATATGATGGCCATGGAACTAATAGAAATTGTCAGGTGTCAGATTAAACAGAAGACTAAGAAGAACTAAGACTCTCTGTTAGTGAACCCTTTCTGTATGAGTACTTGGTAAGATCTGATGCCATTGTACATTTGGCAGCACTCAATCTGACTATGTAACTTAATAAACATTAAATCGAACTGTGACATTTGAGTGGTGTGTTTATATAGGCTCAGTGATATACGGATATGCTGAATAATTTTTACTGTCATCTCCATACAACATATAATCACCTAGAAAGAGAGTTTTAATGAGTAATTACATGGATCAGGTTGGCTTGTGTACATAGCTATGGGGAACAGTTTGGATTGTTAACTGGTGCTGGAAGATCCAGGTGACTATGAACAACAGCATCCTTAGACGAGGACTGCTGAACAGTGTAAGAAAGAATACAATCAGCTGAACAAAATATATGAATCTTTTCATTTTAAGCATCTGTGTAGTTACTTTAATATTGAAGAATGTATTGTTGATTTGGGAAAAGGAAAGTCATTTGCAAAGAGTTCTTGAGCTACTGGAAAAAGGAGAGCATTAAGTAAAGTTTCATGTCTTGAGCGAAATGGAAAATGAATTTGACTGCAGTAGAGAAAACACAGGGGAAATAGTTGGCCACTGTTGTATATTTCAGAATTGTGTAATATTATCAAAAAAATTTATGAAATCATTTCAAGTGATCATAAAAGAAGGAGTCACAGATTTTGGAGTTCAGAATGTCACCATCCACCACAAGTAAATATTATGAAAATATAACAGAAAATCATAAAAAAGACTTAATCCAAACTCTGCTTGGTTTATAAATTACTAAAGTAAGTGGTATTACTGAATCTGAGTTGTGATAATGAATAGCATTCATCAGGGCCTCCTCAAGTTGGACTACAATAAGCTTTGAAGTTAAGGCACTTGGAGTGTTGTGTGGCCTAACACAGCCCATTGTGGTGATCAAGAGGAAAGAAAGATAAGACTTCAACATACATACATGCTTCAAAGAAGATAGCATGAAACAGAAGTTGTATTATGCTGTCATTGCTCAGTGATAGACAGGTTGAAGCCATAGGCAGAACCTCCTTGATAGAAGGGAGAAGTTAATAACTAGAAGTGTAAACTGTACAGAGGATCATTAATGGAGTTGTTTTTACAATGGTCCCCCAGAGTTCTTTATTCTACTCAAGTTCTTGAGATTCTCATTCTCCTCTCCTCTTCTTGTCTCCCTTTATCCTTTCTCTTTCCTCTTTCATTCCTTTCTTTTCTGTGCCCCCTCCAATTCTATCATCATCTGAAAGTGTCAAAATAATCAAAGAGAAGGAAGACCAACCTGTGGATACTTCATTTCTCCTAAGAATAGGGGACAAAATACCCATAAAAGGTGTTACAGGGACAAAGTTTGGAGCTAAGACAAAAGGATGGACTATCCAGAGACTACCCCACCCAGGGATCCATCCCATCATCAGCCACCAAACCCAGACACTATTGCACATGCCAGAAAGATTCTGCTGAAGGGACCCTGATATAGTGGCTTCTTGTGAGGCTATGCCAGTACCTGACAAACACAGAAGTGGATGCTCACAGTCATCTATTGGATAGAACACAGGGCCCTCAATGGAGGAGCTAGAGAAAATACCCAAGGAGCTGAAGGGGTCTGCAACCCTATAGGTGGAAAAACAATATGAACTAACCAGTACCCCCAGAGCTCATGTCTCTAGCTGCATATGTAGCAGAAATGGCCTAATTGGCCATCATTGGGAAGAGAGGCCCCTTGGTCTTGCAAACTTCATATGCCCCCATAGAGGGAATGCCAGGGCCAAGAAGTGGGAGTGAGTGGGCAGGGGAACAGGGCAGGGAGAGGGTATAGGGGACATTCGGGATAGCATTTGAAATGTAAATGAAGAAAATATCGAATAAAATAAGTTAAAAAAGAAAGTGTCAAAATATTAAATACTATAGAATCTCTAAATTATTGTTTAATTTGCTTTTAATCCTCCATGCCACAGACAAACCTCTTTTGGGTCTCCTATCTGAGTGGGACGGGTTTCTGGTTGCAGGTGGGCAAAGGAGTCAGCGAGAGTGACAAACAGAGGCAGACATGAGAGAGTGTGTTGAATCGGAATGTAATATCCAAAGGAAAACCAGACTTTTTTTATATAGAAGAAAAACAAGAAAAGCCAGGCAGACACATCCACCAAGTTACAGTGACACAAAACAAAAGGAATGCATACATCAAAAAATGGCTGGGACCAAGCCATGTTTACCACTTAAAATGGAGTCAGGTGAATGCTCTGATGTAATGTTAGTCTATTGTTAAACCCACCACCAGGGGTTCTTAGTAAATACCTGATTATGCTATTCCTTTGGGCCTAGTGAAGAAACCTGTCCCAGGGGAATTTCCTTCACTAACTCTTTCATTGTTAACCTACCTGTTCACTAGGACATTGTGTATTCCATTTTTTGCGTGAGACTCGGCTATTGTCCTAAGTAATCACTATGTAGACTAGCCCTGAGCTTTTCTTGCTCTGTTCTTTGCAATGCCTAATTAGTTTCACTGTCTCTACTAGAAGTGAACTTGAATGTTACTGAATAGGTAACTGAATTCCAAGCGCACTATAGGCTTCAATGATTATCTAGGAACTATTGGAACACCAGTGGAGCCTTAGCTATATGTCAAAAATCAATCTTTAAAGGCACTTATAATAAAACAATACTGAAAGGGAGCACATGGATTTATACACCAGACTAAAGCAGGGACAGGTTTTGATTATACGGGCTATGGGAATGCCAAGGTTCCAGGAGGCACAGTTTCCTTGAAACTCTTTGCCTCGTGAATGCTTCCAGGCTTTTCATCCTGTCAAGCAGACTGCACTGGAGTGGGCATAGCACCTCCCTTACTTCCACTGGGTCCATTTTTCACTTTCTAATGAGCACATAATGATTTTTCATCGCTTTCTTTTCCTTTGGAGAATTTTTACATCTCTCACCACTGGTAAGGTATATGATTTGCATGTTGTTTTAGTTAGGGTTTGCATTTCTATAACTAGAGACCGTGACAAGGGCAACTCTTTCAAAGGAAATCATGTAATTGGGGGCTGGTATACAGTTCAGAAGTTTAGTCCATTATCATCATGGCAGGAAACACAGAAGCACAAAGGCAGACATGAGGCTAAAGAGGGAGCTGAGAATTATATATCTGAATCAGCAGGCAGCAGGAACAGAGAGAAAACTGGTCCTGGCTTGGACATCTGAAACCTCAAAACTAGTTCCCAGTCGCACACTTCCTGCAACAAAGCCACACTTACACCAACAAAGCAACGCGTTCTAATAGTACCACTCCCTATGAGCCTATATGGGCATTTTTTATTCAAACTTCCACACATACCCTACTCAGGGTAAATCCATACAGAAATTTAAAACAATGGTAGGATTATTGACATTTTTCTAGATATAATCTAAAGATAATATAATTGTCTGGTGTGAATTGGCTCTCAATATGCTTTCTTCTCTTGTGTATTTTCACACCTCCTTCAATTGGGGTTCCTCCTTACTTTCTGCAACTTTCTATCGGTTTATAGGCACTTCTATTTCCCCTTAGATGGAGTTCTAATCCAGTTTTGATATTTCCATATGAGACCATTGGTGGCCTATGGAGCAGGCAGCAGCTTCATCATAGTGAAGGAATTATGTATTTTTCCTTTGGGGTGGATTTTTAACTGGACAGTAAATTTTAGTCACTATTTTCTACAAAGAGTAACAACATTCATTCTAAAACACATGCTTTAAGACAACCAGGCTGGGTGTGGTGGCGCACCCCTTTAGTCCCAGCACTTGGGAGGCAGAGGCAGGCAGATTTCTGAGTTTGAGGCCAGCCTGGTCTACAGAGCAAGTTCCAGGACAGCCAGGTCTACACAGAGAAACCCTGTCTTGAAAAACCAAAAGACAAAAAGACAACCAGGCAGACAAGGTTGTTTCTCAGCAACTGGGCCGTCAGGTTCCCAGGCTTGGAGCAATGCTCCTATTTCCAGGTCACTATGCTTACCCTTCACACCTTAAATGTCTTCTTAAAGCACTTAGTTTCAGAGAAAATAAATTTAACTAATAATCTATTTTGTAATTATTTTTAGTCAGAGGTGTACATTAGCATATTATGGGTGAAAATTTGACAAATGCGGTCTTCAGCCTTCAGCCTTGATCCCAGAAGACACACAGCTCTCAAAGTTGTTATTTCTTGCTTTTATTTTCAAAAGCATTTGGAGTGTGAGTGGAAGCATGTAAAAAAAAAGTTTATCAAACAGCCACAGATGTCAAAACTAGTAAAGATTCTAAGGCAGACAGTAGTGCATTATTATCTAAGAGCATGTTTTAAAGGAGAAAACAGATATAACGTATAAAGAAATGAGCCCCTTTGAGTGCTAGCAACATCAGTATCAGTTTTGTAAGGGGGAAATATGCTTAGAATGGATATAATCTGGGTTTGAAGGTCAGCTCATCTCATTATGGAGGTACTGATGGGTTCTCAGGAATGCAGAGACAGTTTCATCAGCATCGGGCACCATCCATACTCTTGCCTACACATTCAGTTAAGACTCTGCTGTTCCAAATGAACTGCAACAATGAAAATTATTGCAGCAACCAGATGGCTAAAATGAGGTGAAACAGATGAGATATGACATCATGTGCTGTTTGGAAGCCTCTGGACAGTTTGGCAGTCTATGGGCAATTAGGAACTGATTTTGAAATTCACCCTAAAGTCTTGCAAAGCCAAGTTCTTCTTCTGGCCTTATCGTGGGTCTTTGGCTACAACAGACATTTCCTGGGTTAAATATTAAATCAGTGAATTTAGGAAAGCAGGTCATAGAAAACTACTAAATGAAAATCATATCTCACCAAAGAGCTGTATTTTTAAGTAAGAGTCAAATAAGCAAAAGAAATACATAGATAAAAGATTTTTGATACTTTTATATTTTTGAAATTGTTATATAACTACATCATTTATCCCCCTCCTTCCTACAAACCTCATTTATCCCTCTTACTCTAATTCAAACTCAGACATTTTCTATTTAATTGTTGTTACAATGTGAGTCTGTATGTGTGTGAGAGAGACAGAGGGCAGGGAGAGAGAGAGAAAAGAGAGAGAAAGAGAAAGACAAAAAGAAAGACAAATATAGAGACACAGAAACAAAGAGATACAAAGACCAAGAGAGATACAGAGAGCCAGAACCAGGCAGAGATAGAGACAGAGAGATGCCGAGAGAGAACAGATGTTTGCAGTTTAACGTCGACTTAGTGTGGCTGCCATAGATGTATTACTCTATTCTCTTTTCAGCTTTACAACCAATGACACAGGAAAACCTCAGGTCCCTTTCCTGATTCTGTAAACAAATCCTTTAAAGAATTTGAAAGAAACAATTACTTGAATTCATAAATGTGACATATAAATATGGGAACCAATAAGAAGAAATGAACAATGAGGTCAAAGAAGAAACTAATGGTATTTTGTGAATCAAACTAATTAAAACTAGCTCCATATGAGAGTAAATTATTTTGTAATTTTCTCAAATCCCCCTTTTGACCCATATTAATATTTTTAATTGAGTGCCTTCTTCATTTCCTGAGAATCACATCTTGGGGAGTTGATGAATAATTATGCAGGGATTACCAAACAAGCAGCAGGGAAAACAGGGAACCCCACACCACCCTCTAATATGCATCTACCATGCCCAAATTTGGCTCCATACACACAAACTTTCAAACTTCCTGAGCTCTTACTTCATCTTTCACTTTGTAATTTCTGATAACCTGAGGAATTTACATGACCTACTGTTTTCTTCTAAATGATTTCTCTAAAAATAAGTGCCAATTTAAAAATGGGGTAGTGAACTAACCTGAGAATTCTCAACACAGGAATCTTGAATGTTAGAGAAATACTTTTAAAATATTCAGTCCTACATCTGACTCTTCAGACACAGATATTTGCACCCAACCAATGGACAGAAGCAACTGACCCCTGTTGTTGAATTAGGGAAGGCTGAAAGAAGCTGAGGAGATGATCAATCCTGGGGGAGGACCTCTCAATTAATCTGGACTCTCAATATCTCTCAAACATTGGACCACCAAACAGACACCGTATACCACCTGGTATGAGGCCCCCAATATACAGACTGTAGAGAACTTCTGGGTCTGTGTTCATTCAGAGATGATGCACCTAACTCTCAAGAGACTGGAGGCCCCAGGGAGTTTAGAGGTCAGGTGGGGTGGGGGGATGGAACCATCCACGTGGAAATGAGGTGGAGTGGGGAGGAGGAGTGGGATGTGGAATAGTCAGAGGGTGGATGGGGGGTGGGGAATGGAATATGAAATGTAAAAAATAAATTAAAAATAAAATAAAGATATTCAAAGTCCTTAGTCATCAGTGAAATGCAAATCAAAACATCTCTGAGGTTCCAACTAACACCCATCAGAATTGCTGAGCCCAACAACTCAACTCAACTCAACTCAACTCACATGCTGGCAAGGATATGGAGCAAGTGGATATTAGCTATAAAATGTAGGTACTATGATACACTCCACAGACCAAAAGAAGCTAAACAAGAAGGAAGGCCCAAGTAAAAGCTTGAATCTTACTTAGAAGGGGAAATAAAATAGCCATAAGAGGCAGATAGAGGGAGAAATCTGGGAGGGACAGGGAACAGGAAGAAGAATGGGGGATTCAGGATACTGTAGGAAAGGACAGGAGATATGGCTAGACTGCCATGAAAATGAATGAGAATCTGCAACTGACAAGGTTGAGGAGGTGGAAGACATCTCCAGGACAAGACAGAGACTGGGATAAGGGAGGTTCCCAAAAATCAATGGCAGTGACCTTAGCTGTTGCATACTACATTGGAGCTATGGAACCTGAATAGGCCACTTCCTGCAGCCAGGCAGGAACAGTAATAGAGCGATAGAGACACCAACCCATGCACAATACTTTCAACCCAACATTTATCCTGTCTACAAGAAATGCAGACACAGGGAAGAGAGAAGAGACTGGAAGAATGGACAACTAATAATGAGCCCATCTTGAGGCCAATGGGCAAGCAACAATTCGTAATATTATTTTAGTAATACTCTGTCATGCTTGCAGACAGGAGCAAGTTGTCCTCTGAGAGGCTCCATCCAGCAGCAGACTCAGAAAGATACAGGTACCCATTGCCAAACAGTATATGAAGCTTAGGGACTCTTATGGAAGAATAGGAGGAAGGCTTGTGACCCTGAAGGGACTAGAACTACACAGAAAGACCAACAAAAAAATCAATTGACCTGGACCCTCGAGGCTCTCAGATTCTGAATCACCAACCCCCCCCCCACACACACACACCAAAAAAAAAAAAAAACCAAACAACCAAACAAAAAAAAACCACAGGCTGGACCTAGCCATCCCCACACATATGTAGCAAATGTACAGCTTGGTCTTCATGTGGGCAACAAACAGCTGGAGTTGGGGGCTATCCTAAAAGCTGTATGTGCAATATTTCTAGCAAAGCTGTCTTGTCTGTCCTCAATGGGAAAGGAAGTGCCTAGCCTAATGGAGACTTAAAATATGAGGGTGAGAGAATAGCCAAGGGGGTCCACCTGCTCCAAAGAGAAGAGGAGGGGGTGGGAGGACTGTGGGAGGTGGTGACTGGGATGGGTCTGTGAGCAAGATGTAAATTGAATAAGCAAAAAAAAATTTTTTTTTTCTAACAAAGAGTGTGCAAAGCACCAGACCAAAAAAAGGAAGGACTAACTAAACCTCTGTCTGCCAACACCCCAAATGACAGATTGGTTCCTGATATTTTCTAGATCATATTTTTTAAAAAGTAGACAGAGTCATGTTCCTCCCACTATAGTTCTGTCCTCACAGATCAAGAGGAATCAGTTGAACAGGGAGGTAAGTGTATTGAGGACTACCACCAACCCTGGTCAGCAAGTATACTGGTTGGTTTTATGTGTCAACTTGACTCAAGTTGGAGTTAGTTATCACAGAGAAAGGAACCTACCTTGAGGAAATGCCTCCATGAGATCCAGCTGTAAGTCATTGTCTCAATTAGTGATTAAAAAGGCTAGGAGGGCCCATTGTGGATGGTGCCATCCCTGGGTTGGTAGTCTTGGATTCTATAAGAAAGCAGGCTGAGCAAGCTAGGAGAAGCAAGCCAGCAAGTAACATACCCTTCATAGCCTCTGTATCAGCTCCTGCTTCTTGGCCTGCTTGAGTTCCAGTCCTGACTTCCTTTGGTGATGAACAGCAATGTGGAAATGTAAGCCAAATAAACCCTTTCATCCCCAACTTTCTTCTTGGTCATGATGTTTATGCAGGCATAGAAATCATGACTAAGACAGCAATCTTCTGAGACAAAGCCATGTCAACTGGCTCCCTCTTACAAAACAGTCAGCATACCATCTTTATCTCCATGCCTCAAACTAGCATGGGAACTGGGAAACAGGATGGTCTCTGTTGCCCTTGTTTTTATTCTAACTCCTTTACTTTTAATTGTAATTCCTTTACCCCTGTTTGAGCTGCAGCTTGCTGTTTGGCTCTGATTTTGTGTAAGCACAGATATACATGTGCTAGTGTAAGGTCGAACTCTATTCCAGTGCAGAACTCTTTAATGTTATTGATACCCTTCCTCTCTTATTCTCCCACCCTATCTATGCATCCTCACAGTTTCCAATGGCAATAATCTGCACTCTGTTCATTTTAACATACCTTATGGGCTTCCAGGATAGCATGCTCAAGGTCTCAGCTATTTCCCAGTAGTCTGGTATCTATAGCTTCTGTGAAAAATAAATGTGGAAAGAACTCTAAAAGTTGTTCTAGTTACCTAATTGCATATCTTAGATCTTTCCAATATTACTGGTGACAAAAGACAAAGAAAACAGAAATTATTCTTACCCATAAAATAGAAAAAAGCAGATGGAAGACAGGACTATCTCCTCTTCTCTATTCCCTCTCTCTTCTCTCTTTCTCTCTCTCTTCTTCCACAAATATCTCCATTAGAATGTGTTTCTCAGGGAACTTCAATTCACATTATGTTCCCATGTTTATGTGGTAACCAAATGCCTGTTCAGGAAAAGAAAGAGATTAAGAACCTGAGGTTCTTTGAATATATTTCTGCTGATATGTTAGAATGTTAATAGAATCATGTGTCAAAATTAATATTTAAATATATAAACAATGTAGTCAAAATCTCATGCATAATTTGCTTGCCAAACTCGTATAGTCATCCATAAAAATTAAATATTCTTATTTAATGTCTTCCTTTATATAATATAAATTTTGTATTTTCTATAAGATGATGCCACATTTTACTTGCTGAACTTGATAACTGTTAGTGTTGCTGCAAGCTAGTACGTTGAAGATAAAAATACAACCAACCAAGACTCTTCTTTGTTCCTTATAGAAGAATTTTAATCCAACTACTTGGCTGCTCTGACATGTTATGATATACAAAGAGCTTCTAGGTCTGTGTGAGCTGGCTGGAATTACACACATTTAATCATACCAGCTAGAGTAGAGACCCACCCTGAGTACACATCTTTAATCCCTACAGGTTAGTTTATAGGAGACAGCCATGTTTGAAGGTGATGTCTAATTGAGGGGAAGACAAAATGACAAATCAGACACAGACTTGGCAGATGGAATCAGAGATAGGATAAACCCAACTCTGTGCAAAACAGTTTTAGAGAAAGATTGCAGGTAAAGACAGAAGGAGCCAGAGAATGAGGAGTAAGAAAATTAGAACCAGTTGCCAGATTAAGTTTGAGGCCAAGCAGAGCAGTTCAATCAGAAGCCAAAAGAAGCCAGTTTGAATCAGTCATCAGTCAGCTTGGAGATGAGTTTGGGCCAGAAGAGCTGAGTTGAACCAGAAAGCCAGAGTTCAAAAGAACTAGAGAAGATGAGCTTATTTGATAGTAAGCCTCCGAGACAACAATTAAATCTGGAAAATAAATGTCTTTATAGTTCCTCCCAATTAATTATATAATTAATACGTCATTTGACACATTTCTATCTCCATTTTCTAGACTTACCTATAGTCACTTACCATAATTTCCTCTCTTATACTACATGAAGTAGAGTTCCACACAGTTTTACGACAACATCTAAGAACTTTATTGGAGCAGAGTAAAGGTTTACTGTGAAATTTTAATCTAGAGTAATATGTACATTGTTCTTACTAATGCCATGGCTAGCTGGGAGCTATCTTCTCTGAAGGATTATGAAGCTGAGGCCCATTTTGGCAAAATATAATGATAATGACTAGCAAATCGATTTTGTATTTAAATCCAGTAACATATGGATGTCAGAACAAATTGTAGTATTAGCCCACAAAAGAGCCAAAGAATTTGAAAAATGTCATCTGGTTTTCTCATCATGACAGCAACAGAAATGCCAGGTAGCATCAATTTTCTCATTTCTTTTGTTTCTGATCTTTATTCTCTCTCTCTCTCTCTCTCTCTCTCTCTCTCTCTGTGTGTGTGTGTGTGTGGGTGGGTGTGTGTGTGTGTCTGAGTGTGTGTGTGTGTCTGTGGGTGTGTGTGTGGGTGTGTGTTTCTGTGTGTCTGAGTGTGTATCTTTGTCTGTGTGTGGTGGGGGTGTGTATATATGCTATAGCATTTGTGAGGAGGTCAGAGGACAACTTGGAGAATATGTTCTCTTCTTCTACTGTGTGGGTCCTGGGAATAAAACTTAGGTCCTGGGGTGACCAACACCTTTACTTACAGAGCCTTGCCACTGGCTGAAAAAAGATACAATTTTATAAAGTTTTTAAAAATCAATTTCATATTATTAATAATTTAATCATGAAGAAAAAGTGAATGGGGATATCAACAAATCCTTTACAAAATAAGTTTGTCTTTGCCATTCATAAAATTAATTTAATAACTCATTACTTATAGTATCAAAATTTGATTTAATACTTGGAAAGTTAATATAAGATATTAAAATGTATTGATTTTTGTTTTGTCTCTTAATAGGTAAAATAAAAAATACAGAAAAGATGAAATTGCAAGCACATTTCTGTGAAGAACCTGAACAGGGCAAAGTCACCCATATTAAAACTCTTAAGGCAGAATATTTTCAGAAGTAAGTCTGCCTCATTTCCCTATTCACCCCTTGATGTTCCTGAGTAAACTTACTTTGTGCACTTCTCTCAGGCTTGTTTTGATTGCTGGAGAAATCATATAACACATAGCCCACTGAGACTGTCACTAGATGTTATGGTTTTGTTGTTCACTCTTACTGTTAGGTCCTGGTAATTTGTTTGTCTTCTTTTCTATATAATAATCCAGTCTATCAAGAGTTGTAGGGGGCTGCAACCCTGTAGGTGCAATAACAATATGAACCATCCAGTACCCCCAGAGCTCGTGTCTCTAGCTGCATATGTAGCAGAAGATGGCCTAGTCGGCCATCATTGGGAAGAGAGGCCCCTTGGTCTTGCAACCTTTTATATGACCCAGCACAGGGGAAGGCCAGGGCCAAGTAGTGGGAGTGGGTGGGTAGGGGAGCAGGGGCGGGGGGGGCATATAGGGAGGAAATTTCGGGATAGCATTTGAAATGTAAATAAAGAAAATAATAATAAATAAAAAAATTACCCAGAAAAAAATATGTTTTTAAATGTTAAGAAATTCATTAAAAAAAGATACCACATTGGGATTATACATTATAGTATTAAATGTATTCATATTTGCAAAATTAGTGTATCCTGAAAAATTATGCTAGAAACATTATTAATGTCTTTTTATGCAAATGTAAAACCCCCAAAACATAAGAGGATATCATATTTGATATTCACTACTCTCAATGGAAAGAACAACTGAATGAAAGAAAATCTTGTACAGTGACAATATAGAATTTTTAAAACTGGGGAAACATGACTAATCAAAAAATGTGCATTACACCTTTAATGAGATACTACCATATGCTTCTCAGAATGAGAGAAAACAGAAAATAACGTCAAGCTTAGATAAAGATGCTATAAACATCATAGATTGTGAGCTGGTGTGACAAATATCTCACAGAAGATTTCTTAATATTGTGGGGTATTCACTAGAGAAGACTGTTCAAATATGGGTTTAAGCCAAGAGAAAATCTTTTTTTGGCCAGCCACTGACTATACTGGGTATTCAGGATCTCAGTGTGGCACCAAGTATTTCCCAGGGTAAGCTTTTAAGCCGGAAGACCATGTACTAGGACGACAAACTTCAATTAACAAGAACAGTTAGACAGATGTGTAACTATGAAAGCTAAAAACCAAGGTTGGTACATTTTGAGACTTTCCTGAAACTCTATAGACTGATGGATTAGGCCACTGCTGTAGTTCGATCAGGTAGTACTCTCTACATGCTGAATTTTACAGCCTGAACCATACTTCCATCATAGAGTCAGTTGTGCTAAGGTCCTAATAAACTTGGGGGCTCTGATACATTGATAGTAATGAAAGTAAAAAGCTGTATATATTCTAACAAAATATCAAATGAAGTTAAGGTTCACAATGTATTCAAGAAAGTGGTGCAAAACACATTCATAATGTTGCTATTCATTTTATAGAATATTTCAGCTCTCGTAAAATTATACTTGGCTATAATTTCACAAATTATACACACAAATGCCAGAAGTTTATCTTCTGTCCTCGAAATGTGTATTAAAAGACTATATCACTCATGATGTGTCTTCTTCAATGCTGATCTATCTATTCTCGAGTATTGAACATTTTGTTTATAATAATAACAGTAACTCAACCTATCCAGCTTTCCTCCAAGTTAATATCTACAAATATCGCACACATAGGTAAAGGTGTTAAATGGTTCTGAGAGGCCGGGAGCTTTGATCATGTAAAGGAAATTCTGAGTATGGTACAGACCCATAGTCAGCTTCAAGAACTGTCAGGATTCTGAACTTACCTCAGAATCAAAACAAGATTTCCTTAACCCACACAAGGAGGTACAGTTCTGCCCTTCCCTCTAGCCAAACTCAGAAAAACAACTGCTAAAGAAACAAAACCAAATTTCAGCCAAATGGAAACTATATGGGTTGGTGGTCCCACAGACAGTTTGGCTTCCTATACAAAGTAGATCAACCCACCCTACCTGGTTTCTTTGTTTTTAATTAATCATTCCATTCGTTTATACCTCAAATGTCCCCTTCCCTGTTACCCTGTCACAATACCCACATCCCACATTTTCCCTCTCCCCCCCCCTTCCCTTTGCCTCTATGAGGGCACTCTCCAACCTACCCACCCTCTCCCACCCCACTGCTCCAGCATCACCTACGCTGGGGCATCAAACCTCCACATGTCCAAAGACCTCCCCTCCCATTGATGTGAGACAAGGCCATCCTTTGCTACATATAAATCTGAAGCCATGGATCTTTCCCTGTACAGTCCTTGGTTGATGGTTTAGTCCCTAGGAGCATTGGGTGGTCCAGCCAACATTGTTCTTCCTATGGGTTTACAATACCCCTCCATTCTTCCAGTCCTTCCACCATCTTCCCCACTTGGGTCCCTGAGTTCAATTTGATAGTTGGCTCCAAGCATCCACATCTGCATTGGTCACTTGCTGGCAGAACCTCCAAGAGAACAGCTACACCAGGTTCCTGTCAGTAAGCACCTTTGGTTTCTTAACTTTTGCTCAAATCAAGTATAACCTTTCAAAGCACATGCCCACTACACACACACACACACACACACACACACACACACACACACACACACACAGGTTTGGGTCCTAATTAAAAGAGTCTGTGATGATTTAAGAAGGTTATATGTGCTATTGAGTTCCAACCTTATATGTTGGGGTTTGGTCTGTTGCTATGTATTCAAATGCTAAGTTCTGAAATTCATGGTCTGATTGCCCTAATACAAGCAGATTCTCATGTACACCAGCTTTTCTTGTGTAAACCTTGCCCCCTAATTATGCCTCATTGGCTAATAAAAGTTGCTGACAGAATAGAGATATCTCTAGGCAGAACAGAGATAGGTGAGGCAAAGGTTCCTGAGCTTGGGGTCTTAGGTAGGGACCATGAGGAAAAAGTGGGGAGAGGAGAAAGAAGGAAGTTACCATGGGATAATATGGACCATGAGCTTTCGTCCATGAGGGCTGACCTGAAGAAGCAGGAGCAGAGCAATCAAAACATCTGAGAAGCCGGGAATGGTGGCGCACACCTTTAAGCCCATCCCAGAACTCGGGAGGCAGAGGCAGGTTGATTTCTGAGTTCAAGGCCAGCCTGGTCTACAAAGTGAGTTCCAGGACAGCCAGAGCTATGCAGAGAAACCCTGTCTTGAAAAACCAAAAAAAAAAAAAAACTGACAAGTGATATATTGGGGTTCAGGGCATGGAAGCAGAAAAAATAGCTTAGAGGATTGATATCCGACCAGCTCCAGTGCTTCTAAGCTTATTACAATTCTTATACAAGTTTTTTATTTGGGTAATAGCCGGTTTAAAAGTAACTGCTCTCATATTAATTTCGTCTGTTACAATGGTGAAGGATTCTAATGGAAAGCAACATCAATGAGACAGGATTTATTTCAGCTCCCAATTCCAGGTTACAGATCATCAGCAACTTCCTATCCCAACTCTACATTTACCAACACTCACAGAATATATCGTATAAAATGTGAATGTCACAGCCAACTATGAAATGTAAGTAATTATGATGTGCTATTGTTAGTGCATCAATTGTAATTAACATGCAGACTTGAGTGAAGAGGCTTTAAATGTGCTGGGGCAGAAGTGTCAGCAATCATTTTCATAGTGAATGTAAAAATGGACTAAAAATAAAAAAAAATAACTAATTAGGACAATTTTCAGGAAATCCGTTCCTAATGGTTCAGCTAATTAAGCAAATACAGCATTTACAACTAAGGTTAAGAATTAATAAACAAATGAAGAAAAACTAATAAAAATGGTAAATAATTGGCACAAACAGGAGAACTTTCCCAAGAATAAACACAAATTATTTAATCTAAGAAGAAAATAGACCAAAAAAAAAAAAAAAAAAAAAAAAAACCCTACTTAAAATGCTCTCAAAAACAATTTGTTTTAGATTTTGTAGTTTACCTTTTTATAGTGTCAAACATATGGAATTTTAGCCATTTTCACACATCCCCATTCTCTGATCACCCATCTTCTCCCACTGAAAGCTTTCTTCTCAACAAATCTCCTTCCTCCTTTCTTTTTATGTGTGGATATTGCAAACCAACCTACTCTATCACAGGCTACTCTCTGGCCAAGGTGGTACCCTGCTACACCCCCATGGTCCCCATGCAGCATCTACCCAACTTCTCCTGGTTCGCTTGTGTCTGCCATCGTCCAAGCCATCTGCCCCCTGTGACTAGTTGTCTCAAATCCCCACAACAAAGTAAAATCAAAACTCTCGAGGCTTGTAATTTATCTATTTATAACAGTAAATTCTCAACTCACAAAATGCCCACACAATGAACTCAGAACCAATTGATGTTGATACAAATTGCCCACCTAGATTGTACAAATTGTCCTATATTATTCTATCCCTTCTGTGGTATTCATGGCTACCTGTGGCTATTTCAAGCCACATGGATCTGGTTCATCCTCTATCCTCTATCTCCATCGTCACTTGTCCTTCTGTCTGCCTTCTGTTCTCTCTCTCTCTCTCTCTCTCTCTCTCTCTCTCTCTCTCTCTCTCTCTCTCTCTCTCTTCCCCACCTTCCTTTTTCATTGTTTAATTACAAACTCTAGTCTTATATTTCACCTCTCCTCACCTGCATACTGACGTCAATCCACATGTGGTTCTTTGAGTGAAATTAGAGTGGCTTTCATGAGCATGGGTAGGAGGGATCAAGAGCAACTTATCAGTTCATGCACTGAAAAAGATGTCAAATACAGCCACACCCCTAAAGAATTATTGTCAATAATCCTTTGGGGTTAGGCTAGGGCATCACAGGCCCCTCCCCATCCGTAATGAAATATTAAGAGGCCCAATCTTGGCGAGTCTTGCACCATGCAACTGAATGTGTTGGAACTGCAGTAGCACATAGCCTTCTCACAACATCACAGACTCGTCTTTTCATTAGGATCTCAACACCTGTGTGTGTGTGTGCGTGTGTGTGTGCGCACACACAGTTTGAAAGGTAAATTCTCACATTTGTGAAGCTGAAACAGACCGATTTCTATGAGTTTCCAGCCAGCCACACAGGTAAGCCAGGGATAGTGACATGCCCAATCTCAAAGGACCTTGGAAAAATACTATAATTAAAGAAGAAATGAATTTAATGTGAGAATAGTTAAAGACAGTACGATAACGGCAATGAGACAAAGATGTATGTCAGACAACTTACAGCTGAGTGAACTTGCAATCACCCTGACCTGGTTCATCAGCCATTCTGAATGGCCTGTTCCTTACTCCATCGTGACAGTATTAGCCTTCCTTTGTACATTCCTGAGGAGGACAGAATATAAACAGAGCTACTATATACTCAAATACAAAAATTAATCCTTGTGTCATTCATGCTGCCATAAAAAATACAGGCCTCATATAATCATCTCTACAGGGATCTGTGTGAAGACCCATGGTGAGACCTGAACGATGGTAAAATATAAGGGCACTATTTTGATGCACTATGTGTAACTTAGAATTCTTTGTTACTATAAGAACAAATTCATTTATTTCTTTCATAATGCATTTGAAGCCTTTATATTAAATTTCTATACAATTAATTCTCAAAGAAATAAAATGTTCCCATCATTTAGATCTACTGCATAGTGTTTTCCACAACACATCCTTGCAACATCCTCAAAAGAGAAAATAGTGCATAATGTTTGCCTTTATTGCTTATTATTATTATACGATATCACATCTGTGTGATTCTACATATATTGTGTGATAAAGTTGTATGGATAGAGCACTTTATGTGAAATATTACACACTGTAACATTATTAAAAGCAGTTCTTCAATACATTTTATTTTGTCATGTATATTGGCATATATAGAGTCGTTCTTTTCCATAAGGCCATGTCTTTTTAGTGCTAAAAGATTACAAAAAAATCATTTGATTCTAATATATTTTATAATATTATCAAGTTTTGTTCTCATTAAAATAAGTATTCCCGATTGTGGTTCCTTGTGTATATGTGCAGAACTGTTGTCTGACCAGTTCTCAAGTCAATAATGCAATACTCCTTTCTAGCAATTGTTTTGTCTCACACCATTTACTCTCTTGGTAATATCCACAGATAATTTAATTAACCCATACACATGTGTGTGAAATCACAAAAAGTTATATAAAAGATAAATGAAAGCAAAATTAGTTTATATAAACAGCATGCATTTTAATGTCTAAACACTCAGGCACCACTTGACTTGGAATCGTAATGAAGCGAGAGACAGTGGCTCCTATACAGGGAGTCACCTTGAAAGCAGCATGATGTTGCTGACAAACACTGCCTGTGTTGTAAATATGCACTGGTAGGCGAAGGTGAATGTAAATTGTATATGCATTATAAATATGCTCTGATACAGGAAGATGGATGATGCTAATCCCACGAGCTGCTTTGTTAGTGAAGACTTCACAATAGTAAACAACAGCATGATCAATTTCCAAACAGAAGAAGATTCCCCTTATCTAAGCTATGCAAAACAATGAATTATTGAAAGTAATCATTTGAAATGTCGTGGTAGCCCAAGCAATCATCTGAAAGGACACTTGAATGAAAATAAACTGAAAGGCAAAACAGTTATTTTCTGTCTGGAGTTTCAGGGGCCTTCTTGGAATGTAGCTTCAATGTTCCTGCATACTACATTCAAACATCATCATCTTTGACAAATACCAATACCCAACACATATCCAAAACACTGAGTCGGTTGAGAATTACTCAAGTGCATATTCATACAAATTCCTAAGGATATAGAGGAATTATAATATATCTAGAAAAATAATAGTTGTATTTACCCACAGACATATTAATCTCCATAGAAGGGAAAAATAGATGGAAATTGTTTAAATGTTTTATTTTGTTGTTTAAATTTTTATTGGTTCTTTGTGAATTTCACATCATGTACCCCAACCCCACTCATCTTTCCACTCCCCTCACAACTGCCCTCCATCCTTGAAACCTCCCCACAACAGAGAAAAAAACATCTCATTGTGGAAACTGTAGTGTGTCATAGTGTGTCCCACAGTATATACTTTTAGTCACACTTCTTTACATGCAAATGTTCGTTGCAATGACTTGTTGGTCTGGTACGAGTCCTTGTGAAACTCTATCAATATTGTAATCTCACTGGAACTCCTGTCAGATATCCTGTGGTTGCCCTGAATCATAGCGAACTTGTAGTTTTGGATTGGTAGGACCCACCCCTTCATGCACTCATCGGTAGGGTAAATGTTAGGGTTGGCAAATTCAAGGCTTTACAAATAGGCCTGGGCAGTATCTGAGCTGTTCAGCCCACAGGCTCTCCTGCTCTCACGCCCTTGCTCTATATCACTATTAATCCCTGCAACCACGGCCAGCTCTACTCTCTTGTCCAGGCAGGGAAGATACAGGACCTACTCTCCCCAAGTGTCTCAGCTGGTGAGGGGCAGGACAAGTTCCCTGCTCTCATGACTACAGTGCCAGTTCTCCTACTTGCCATAGTTTCCATATAAGGGAAGAAAGGAGAGTATCGCTCTCTTCTGTGCCACTGCACAGCAGGTAAGAGGCAGGGCCAGCTCACTTGCCACCCCCACATCTAGGGCCAGCTCTCTGCTGCCCCCAGGCTAGGTGCAGGGCATTCACCTCTCTAGAGTGTCGCAGCTGGTGAAGAGCAGAGCCAGCTCCCCTGCTCTCATGACTCCAGGGCTATGTCTCGCACCTGCCCCACATGGCAAGGTATAAGGAGTCCATGTCACCTAATCATAGTTAACTGGCCATGTCAGCTCTCCCTTGCTCATACACTCAGGCTGGTTCACCCTCACCTTTCGAAAGAAGCCTGTAGAGCTACATTAGTGAGCACTGTAGCTGGCTAGGGACGGGTGTCAGCTCTCCTGCATTCACACCCCCAGAATCAGCTCTCTCAGGATGCCCAGGCAAGAGGTGAGAGGCTGGTTTTTCACAGGTCCCAGACATCAACATATCCCCAGGTGGCAGACCAGACCAGGGCTATCTGCTGTGCCTTTGTTCATAACAGACACCTGCTGCGGTATGACTATGGACACCTACCATGGTCCCAAGTGTCATCACCAGCTTCTTACATGAGGCACTATCCTGTCCCGCGGGACCTAGTTATTCCGTGGGTCGAGGGGGGCTGAGTTTGAAAGAGAAATGGGAGGGGGGGAAGAGGAGACCAGGCAAAGAATTGTTGAAGTCTGTTTAATGATGGCTGAACACCTGGTTATAAGGCACACAGTGAGGGGAAATAGGGAGGGGTTGAGGAATGATCAAAAGAAACAGAGCGAAGGACAAATGGGGGGATGCTGATTGCAGGCGTGAAACTTTTTGTGATTAATGTTAGAGTCCTGGCACCGCTGTTCTGGAATGCTGGGCGGCTTATCTCAGAGTCCTGGATTCTTAACAGCCCCAGGTGTTTGCTCAAGGCAAGGGTGAGCTGGTTCTCATGAGCAGCCTTGTGAAGGAGGGGGTGACTCAGCTCCCAAAAAAGGACCATTTGGCTCTCAGATGGGAGCTGTTGAAGGCCTGGTTACTCTCAACCTGGTCTCCCACAGGACACTTCCTAACTACCCTTGATTTTTCAATTCTGGCTATCTTCATATTTCTGAGATCATTCTCTTTCTCTTTCTTTCTATTTCTCCTCCACTGACTTATTCCTTTTTGTAGTGGGTTGACCCGATGATGTGTGTATTCTAATGATAATATCGGGCCTCAAAGACCTGGTTGTCCCAGAGAATCTATGTAGACCTTGCCTCCAAGTTATTTCTGATTGGTAAATAAAGATGCCAACAGCTAATAGCTGGGCAGAAGAGATATAGGTAGGCTTAGGTCTTCTGGACTTGGGGTCAGAGGAGAACCATGAGGGGAAGAAGGTAGAAGAGGAAGGAGAAGCCATCATGGGTTAGGTGAGTCATGAAAATGTGGCCCTGAGGACTGGCCAATTAGAGTTAAGAGTAGCCCAGATGAAACATAGTAAGTGGTGTGTCAGGGTTACAATAGAAAAGTAGATTCTAATAGCATAGAGGGTAGATATCTGTCCAGCACTTGTGCTAATTAAGACATTGTAAATTTAAAAAGCATATATGTCTTTATATTAGAAATAAATAATCAAAGGCAGGGTACAAACCCCAGGTCAGGATAAAATAATTTCTTCAATATATTAGAGGCTCAACGTTTGACAAAAACTCACTTAAAAATATTAATTTAAGATTCCTGAATGATAAAATTCATGCTGTCCCTTTAAGATGAGGAGGCAGGGAAAATTGGTTTCTTAGCCATGTTGTTTTTCCCCAAGCTATGCAGGGGTACCGGACTAGGGAAAAAAAATAAGTGCTAATTTGGTATGCCTGATTCTAGGGCTCATAGCATAAGCTGAGACACAGCTTGGTCTTCCAAATCAGTCCAAACAACACACCAAGAAGCATGCTTGAATTTCAGCCTAAGGTCTTCTCAAATGCTATTCTATGCTGCCTTGGAGATGCAGCTAAATTGAGCGAGAATGTTAGAAGTCCCTGCTGTGCAACGAAGCAGGCAAAGTCCTGCTGCTCAGAGGGCAGAAAGCAAGCTGCATGCCTCCTGCAATCAAACAATTATAGAGATAAAAGTAAATTAAAATGTCAGCCCTACCTTAAGCAACTGATTTCTTTCAGTGTATGCTCCATGGGAATGCTGGGACTGCTTACCCGGTACATGACACATATGTGACGGACTGAGAATAGGCTTATACAGTAAATAGAATGGAATTTAAATGAAGTTAAATATAGCCAAACACATTAATTTAATTTATATAAAGAAAAAGGGGCCATAAGTATATTTACCCACAGAGTATTAATCTCCATAAAAGGGAGAAATAAACTGGAATTATTTAAAAGTTTTTAAGGAGACACAGATGAATAAATAAATTCAGGCCTTTGATCTCAATGCTCAGGAGACAAAGGGAAGGATAGTTAGGTTTCTTGTGAGTCTTAAGCAGCCTAATCTACAAATACAGGCTAGCTTGGGCTACACCAAGAAACCCTATCTCAATAAATAATAATAATTGTTTTAATTTTTTAAGTGTTTAAATTATCAAAATGAGGATGATTATAATTTGATGATTATAATGACATTACAAATCCTCTAATTGAGAGGTCATTGTAGAACAGTCCTAAATAAAAGAGGCTGATAATCCAATAAATGACTGTGAGCATCCACTTCTGTATTTGCCAGGCACTGTCATAGTCTCATATGAGACAGCTATATCAGGGTCCTTTCAGCAAAATCTTGCTGGCATATGCAATAGTGTCTGGGTTTGGTGGCTGATTATGGGATGGATCCCCAGGTAGGGTAGTCTCTGGATGGTCCATCCTTTCATTTTAGCTCCAAACTTTGTCTCTGTAACTCCTTCCATGGGTATTTTGTTCCCTATTCTAAGGAGGAATGAAGTATCCACACATTGGTCTTCCTTCTTAATTTTCTTGTGTTTTGCAAATTGTATCTTGGGTATTCTAAGTTTCTGGGCTAATATCCACTAATCAGTGAGTGCATATCACGTGACTTCTTTTGTGATTGGGTTACCTCACTCAGGTACCCAAGAACCTGAAGGAATCTGTAAACCTATAGGTGGAACAACAATATGAACTAACCAGTACCCCCCCCCCCAAGAGCATGTGTCTCTAGCTGCATATGTAGCAGAAGATGGCCTAGTCGGCCATCATTGGGAAGAAAGGCTCCTTGGTCTTGCAAACTTTATATGCCCCAGTACAGGGGAACGCCAGGGCCAAGAATTGTGTGGGTAGGGGAGCAGGGCAGGGGGAGGGTATAGGGAACTTTCAAGATAGCATTTGAAATGTAAATTTAAAAATATCTAATAAATCAAAAAAGAGGCTGATAAATTCAATCAGTCGATATTTTTGATAACTTTGGGTTTCTGGACTAAGGACATGCTATTTGGGGATAGAAGCTCTGTATTTGTGTTAACAGGAAAGAAAAAATGTTTAGACTCCTTCCAAAATAATAAGAATCAGATTTTATAGAGGAAGACCCCCCACCCTGAAAATATTGGCTAAAGACAGGAATGGAAAAAAAAAAAGTCAAGAAGACCAGGCAGGACAGGTAAAATAATATGCTTATCGGTCTATATGGGAACAGCCATGAAACTGGCTGAGACATAAAAATGTCTTTAGCCAGAACTTCAGCTATACATAGTCAATAAATCTTGTTGGCTACAGAATCCTCAAAATTCATCACGCCATCCTCTCATATGGCATGAATGATGATCTATTACACGTTAGTTGTTGACCAAATGAAATTATAAAGAAGACAATTGTCTTTTAATCTGTTCAAACAAGGAGAAAAACTTCATTCATTTTTTGACTTTTATTTTGCACTATTTTTTTAAATTTTTTTTATTATTATTTTCTTTACATTTCAAATGTTATCCCAAAAGTTCCCTAT
>NC_034610.1:38957758-38959671 GCF_900095145.1 Mus pahari | reverse complement strand
TATGACCCAGCACAAGGGAAGGCCTGGGCCAAGTAGTGGGAGTGGTTGGGTAGGGGAGCAGGGGCGGGGNGGNATAGGGAACTTTCCGGATAGCATTTGAAATGTAAATAAAGAAAATAGTAATAATAAAAATAAATAAATAGATAAAAATTTTCAAATTTCCTTTTGGGCTCAAATAAGATTTCTTTGCCCCAATTTAACAGGAAGCAATTATAGGAAGACCATCATCCCAGTCGCTTAAGTTGAGATGGATAGTTTTAGTCATTTTATAAATTATAGATATATTTTCATTTAAAGGGATAATATACAAATAATTATAGCTTTGGATAATAGGGAGTAAACTAAACAGAGCTTAGACTCAGAGACTTCTCTTTTCTTTCCTCTCTCTGTTCTTCTTTCTTTCTTAGGTAAAGTCAAGCGATTGAAAAGAAAAAAAAAAATCTTAAATGTCAGAGATCCACAGAATATGACATTTAAAATCCTTTCATTATTTAAAAATCTTTTGACTATGAGATATGTCTGCTCCTGGCAGTATCCTCATTTCACTCCAAAGAAGATGATAAGCATCAATATCATCATATACAGTTGATTCAATTGTGGCAAGCTAGCCACTGGACAAGAAATGCCTTAACTTTATCTGTAGGCAAAATGGTGTCCAAAAAAATACAAATGGATACAGGATATCAATGGCTAAGCTCTGCCAAGACAGGGTAAACTAATCTTTCATAATTCCTGCTTCATGTAAAGTCCTTCAGATGTTCTGGGCCAGAAAGCTGAAGATAGATGCAGCAATGTTGTAAGAAATATTGGGGACTGCTCAGGCAGTCAGCTGTTTCTGCCAATTGTTTAAATTTTGGAAGCTGTGTTTCTGCACCTTCTGTATTCTCAAATATTTATTCCTTCTCAATCACTAATGAGATTAAAGACTAGATAATTATAGTTTCAAAATGGAATTTAAGTTGTTTAGGATTTAGGCACATGTTCTAGGTCTTAAAAAGATGGTCTTAAGATGGTAATTACAAGTTAAAATCAAAGATGATTTAGGTACAGAATTGTAAATGCATTAAGATAGGATAGATGGTAAGGTACTACATCTAAGTTACAAATACAAATAGATTGCACTTTTAAATGGAATTCACACTTACTAATTTTCATAATTGTTTCAAAATATGTATTGTTTGTTACTGTAAAACAAAGAGGCTTTTTTAATTGGCTAAAAGGGGGGAAAGGTAGTCAATTGACCTAACGCAGCTTATATTCTAATGCTTATACTGGACTCCCAAGACCTGTTTGTCTCAGAGACAGAAAATCTGCATGTAGAATTTTCCCCAAGTTATTTCTGATTAGTAAATAAACATGCTAACAGCCAATAGCTGGGCAGAAGAGACATAGGTGGCGTTTAGGTTTCCTGGGCTTAGGGTCACAGGAGAACAACGAAGGGGAGAAGAAGGTGGAAGAGGAAGGTGAAGTCACCATTGGTTGGGTGAGTCATGAAAATGTGGCCCTTACAGATGGCCAGTTGGAGAAAAGAACAGCCCAGATGAGACATAGTAAACAGTAAGTAAGATTTATTGATAGAAAGTAGATTCTAATCGCATAGAAGATAGATATCTGCCTAGCACTAGTGTTGATTAAGGCTTATTGTAAATATAAAGGGTGTACATGTCTTTTATCCAGGAACTAACTGGTCAAAGGCAGGGTAAAAACCTAGGGTCGGGATTACATGATTTCTACAATACTTCTTGGTGGTGCCCAGGAGTCTTTGAGTTCTAGGATTATCTCAGGGGTTGTCTCAGAAGTACTATGCCCTGCTAATTCATTGTGGTATCAGGCAGGGGTCATCTCAAGCATAGTAAGGCTCTCCTCAGTCCTGTGTGGCACCAGACTGGTTTCTTTTTTTTTTTTTTTTTTTT
>NC_034610.1:38929252-38957573 GCF_900095145.1 Mus pahari | reverse complement strand
GAAGAGCAGTCGGGTGCTCTTACCCACTGAGCCATCTCACCAGCCCCACCAGACTGGTTTCTAACTAGCTCCAACATCTGTGCCTCATGGCACCTGTTGTGGCGTGCTCCTCACCCCAGCCCAAGTGGTCCCATGTAAATAGATGTCTGTCCCAGACGCACCTTTGCCAGAACTTGTGATCCCAGGGTCCTTCTAGCCTTCCACTTGCTCCCAATACAGTCTGGGCCTGTGCAGCAACAGACTAGTAGTCATCTCGAACTGGATTTTTTTTTCCTCAAGTAGGCTACTAATTGTTCAAGTGTTCATAGGTCAGGAGACTGAGTGTAGACATTGTCTTTCTTCTCTCTGTCAGTACTGATGCACACATGACACAGCAGCTACATCTACAATGCCTGTAAGGGACAGTAGTCTTTAATTATTTTTTATTTTCTCATATGTTACATCCTTATCTCAGAGTCTCCTCCCTCCCATGGTCTCTATCTCCTCTCATCTTCTCTCTCCCCCAGATCTACTCTTCCTCCATTTCATTCAGAAAAAGGTAGAGGTCCCAAGAATATCAATCATACATGGCATATCAAGTTGCAGTAAGACTAGGTACATTCCACTCATCCTCATTTTAAGGTTAGATAATGCAACCCAGTAGAAGAAGAAAAGGTATCAAAAGTAGACAACTATCCCCCACCCCACTCCCACTATCAGATATTCCACAAGAACAGGAAGCTACACAAACATATGTGCAGGGGACCTACATCATATGCCTACAGGCTCCATGATTCAGTCTCGGTGGGCCCATATGAGCTCTAGATAGTTGGTTCTGAGGGGAGTTTTCTTGTGGTGTCCTTGACATCCCTGCCTCCTACAGTCCTTTCTTCTCCTCTTCCACAGGGTTCCCTAAGATCTGCCTAATGTTTGATTGTGGGTTTCTACCTCCGCTCTCATAAGTTGGTGAATAAAGCCTCTCTGATGAGTGTGCTGGACTTCTGTCTACATCTATTACACTATCACTAGGAATGATTTCATTGACTTTAGGTATTTATTTATTTATTTATTTATTTATTGACACTTATGTTTGGTTCTATCCTAGATCTATGGGTTATCCAGCCTCTGATTTCTGTACTTGATGTAGAGTCAGAGGATCCTTCTCATCGGTTTCAAGTTTGACCAGTAATTGGCCACTACCACAAGTTCTGTGCCACCTTTACCCTACTAGCACATCTAAAGTTTTGTGGCTATTTTTGGTGTCCCAATTCCTCCACACAAAGCCTTGCCTGGTTACAGAAGATGGTCATCTTAGGCTCCATATACCCCATTAGCTGGGAGGTTAGCATTGCACTAGATTTCTATCTCATGCCCAAATGCCCTATCCCAATTTTAGTGGTCTTTCTCAGTACTTTCTCCCATCATCCTTCAACACCTATTCCCTCCTGCTCCCAACTCACCTACTACCCAAATCTATTACCTTTCCCCTTCCCAGAGAAGTCCCCTTGAGCCCTCATTGATACTTAGCTTCTCTGAGTCTATGGATTATCCTTTTTTTTTTTTTTTTTTTTACAGATAACATGCACTCTAAGTGAGTCCAAACCATTTTGTCTTTTTGGGTCTGGGTTACCTCACTCAAGATGATTTCTTCTAGCTTGATCCCTTTGCCTGCAAATTTTAGAAGGTTATTTTATTTTTAACATCTGAGTAATTCTCCACTACATAAACATGCCACCTTTGTTTATTTCTTCTTTAATTATGGGATAAGTAGGCTTTTTTCCAATTTCTGTATATTATAAATAAAGCTGCTATGAACGTAATTAAGCAAGTGTCTTTTTGTTAGGATGGAGCACTGAGATTCTTCTGTTGAGAATTCGGTTTAAATTCTATCCCATCTTTTAATTGGATTATTATTTGGTGTGTTGATGTCAAGTTTCTTAAGTTCTTTATATATTTTGAATATTAACCCTCTATCGTATGTGGAATTGGTGAAGATCTTTTTCCATTCTGTAGGCTTCTGCTTTGTCCTATTGATGGTGCCCTTTGCTTTAAGAAAGATTTTCAGTTTCATAGAGTCCCATTAATTACTGCTCGGTCAAATGTGGCATCTGAAAGAGACATATTCCCAATATGAATGATAATTTCCTGTGTTGGAAAAATTCAAATATTACAGGATAAATTACTTCGAGAGGTGATGGAATTTCTAAGAGGGAGGGCTCATGCACATTCTTTGGATCTGTGCTAGGGTTCTCTAGAATAAAAGAATTTACAAAAGGAATCTCAATATTTAGAAAGAGAACTTATTGTAATGACATACAGGCTGCAATTCAGCTAGTTCAACAATGGCTAGTCATGAATGGTAAACGCAAGATTCCAGTCTTGCTCAGTCCATGAGGCTGGATATCTCCATTGGTTTTCAGTGTGTGCTGGAATCCTGAAAAAGTAGGCTCTAGTGCCAGTGAATATTGGGCTTGCTGGGAGAGCAAACTGGCAAAAAGCAAAGTTTCCTTCTTGCATGTCCTTATATAGCCTTCCAGAAGATGGCATGGCCTAGATTAAAGGTGGATCTTCCTTCCTCAAGATCCAGATCAATTCCATGCCTTTTCCCATCTTGAAAGATCTATATTAAAGCCATATCTTGCTAACTCACAGATCCAGATGAGAAGTGAGCCTTCCAGGGCTGAATTTATTGCCCCGTGATTAAGAGCACTGAATGCTCTTTCACAGGACCAGGGTTCAATTCCCCACACCTACATAGTCGCTCAAAATTGTCTGCAATTCCAAGATCTGACATCCTCATCCAGACATACACACAGGCAAAACACTAATGCACGCAAAACTATTTTTTTTCTTAAAAAAGAGAGAAATAAATCTTTCTACTTCAAATTAAGTAAAAATCCCTCATAGATATGCCCTGCATTTTTGGTTTAAGTTCCAGATGTTTTCAAGTCAACAACCAAGAGTAACCAACTCAAGATGATTAAGGGCTAACACTCAGAAAGTAGTTATCTTTCATGTCTTCAGTAAGTATATGATTTTTTAAAAGGAATGTCACAGCTGTCATTGAGTGCAAGATATATGCACAAACTGCCACCATTGTTATTATTGCTTGAGGTGATGATGTATGGGCGTTCTTATTTCATTTCTGTTTAGATAAGATATTATGACAAAAAGCAACTTAGAGGAGAAAACATCTGCTTTGGTTTACAATTCTAAGTTATAGTCCAACATTGTGAAGATGGGATAGCCATAAGGGATTGAAGTAACTACTCACATCCCAGCCACAGTCATGAATGCACAGATGTTTTCTTGATCCCTTGCTTGTCTTTAGCTCAATTTCCTCATTGTCATTTAGGTGACTACTCTCTCCCTAAGGAAAGCTTTTCCCAAATTGGACTGGCTCTTTCCATATAACAACCCAATATAGTCATTTATCATTAGGATTCTCCTCCTGAGTGATTCTATATTAAGTATTAAGTTGACAGGTAAAGCAAGTCATCACAATAGGTCATAGTGATGTTATACCATGACACTTAGACTTACAGTTTCCCAAACTATGTGCTGTATAAACTTCTCTTCATAATTGGTTTCTTCCAAGTATTTATATAGTGACAAAAGGCTGATATTATGCTTTCAAAGCCTCCCAAATAAATACCCATATTAACAATAATTTAAATGGAAGAAACATTTTCTGATAAAATCAAAAGGAAATAAAAAGTAAAAGCATATAAATTAGCATGCCTTAATTATTTAGTACCATATTTATTATTACTGTGCATTTGACATCTGTCTTAATTGAAATGCTTTATACACATTCAACTTGACCAAGACCATATGGTCAATGAGACAACACAATAACTAGGTAATCAGGCTGTAATTCATACTCAAGTCATTTTATATCATAAACACAGTATACCTCACTGTATGTAGCCAAAACCTTTGTGACTCTAATAGTAAGTCTGTTATAAACATATAGTAGACTTCTATTGCCTTATATATTATGAGTAATACTTAATATTTATATTTTAGAATGTTAAAATATTAAGTCAATATTATGTCCCTATTAATTCATCGGTCTAATATTATATTAGCTATAGCAGGAGGGGTATATTTCTTTTGCTCAATTTTGATAAAAATCCACAATTTTTTTCTCTTCCATTCTCCCCTAATTTGTAAGAAGCTAACAAAGGTTCAGTAACAACAAAGTTTGTTAACAATAAAGTCATGTTCATATGACACCAACCAGTGTTAATACTGTTAACTTTACCCACAAAACCCTATCAAGTTAATGTTAGCATTTTACACCTTAAACTTTTCATTCTACCCACATCAGAATGGATAAAAACAATAAAACAAGTGACAGATAGTGCTCAACAGAATGCAGAGCAAGGGGAACACTCATCTATGGCTGGTGGGAATGCAAACTTTTACAGAACTAAGGAAATCAGTATGGCAGTTCCTCAGGAAGATAAAAATTGATCTACATCAATGCTGTGTATTCACCAAAAGATGCTGTATCTTATCATTACCTGATTTAAAAAAAAGACAACATGAAATCTGCAAATAAATTGGTGGACTTAGAAAACAAACAAACAAACAAACATCCTGAGTGAGGAATTGCAAACCCCAAAATACAAATATGATCACTTCCTTGCTCAGCCAACATCAAAGAAGCTTCCTCTTGCAGAAGATAGAAACAAATAGAGACCCACAGTGAGTGCAGTATGTAGAAAGAGAGACCTTGGAACACCCATCCCTAAATTTGATATCTCCAAGAAATCCTTCACCTCAGAGCTCAGCAAACCTCATGGAAGAAGAGGTGGAAGAAGTATAAGAGCCAGAGGGGATGTGGGATACCAAGAGAGCAAGGCACTCTGTATTAGTAACATATGCAAAGTTCATAGGAATTCACAGGGACTATAGCAGTATGCACAGGATTTGCACCGGTCTACACCAGGTCCTCTGTATATATATTATGACGTCCATCTCAAAGTAACTGTTGGATTCCTAATTGTGTGAACAAGTGGGACTCTAATTTTTTTATTAATTTATTTATTCACTTTACGTTCACTTTTTCCATTTCCCCCTCCCCTTCTCCATATTCTTGTTCCTCTCCTTGGGTTCTTTTCCTTTGGTTTGTTTGTCTTATCTGCCTTCTTTGTGATGCTTTTTGGTTTAGCTTATATTTTACTTAGTAATGTGTTGTTGTTATCTCTTAAAAGCATGTTCTTTTTCTTAATGAGAAACAGAAAGGGAATAGGCTTGGAAGGGAGGGTGAGAGGAAAGGAACTGAGAGGAGTAGAGAGAAGGGAACACAATCAGGTTATATTATGTGAGAAAATATTCTATATTCAAGAAAAGAAAAGATTTAAAAATTAATACATTGGTACACAGAGAATTTGTTTAATTTTGTTTCAGGGTTTTGTGATGGGTTAAATTGTGGAACAAAGTTTCAATGAGTGAATAAATGGAGCAGAACTTTCTCCCATAACCACTGAGCAATCACCCAACAACCAAAACAAGGGCCTCCAACCACAGAACATGCGCTACACAATTAAACATGTTTTCTTCTCTAGGATGCTGTCTGTTTTCTCTCCCTGAGAGTCTCAAGAGTCCAATTGTTTCTGCCTTTAGGACTTCCTTGAACAACAGTCAGCTGGAGATTTCCCAGCACAGCGGAAGTCTGCTGTTCAGTGAGATTCCATGAACAGCTTAAGTACGTAATTTGTTAGTTCTCAATGGGAACTTGGAGGAGTTTTAGATGAGGCAACATATGAGAATAAAATGCTCTACTCTCTTTATTGGGAAGGAAGTCGTTTTATATTCTTACCTCCAAAGAAAACATGATCCCAAAGCAAAAAGATTTTTCTAATACAAGACTTGGCTAAAGTCTCCACACAGTTTTGCAGCAACATATCCCACATTCCACTGGAATCTTTGCAGGTGTCCCTTGAATTATCAAGTCAGTTAATGGTAACTGCCCCACCGCCAGCCTGTCAATAGCTGACTATGAACATAACATCTGCATTACATAATGTTGGTATATGAATATTTTAGAATTCATGCAATCATAGTTTCTGACAGAAAGATGGTTATGGGGAGAAATATTTGAAGCTATTGAATTATGTTAACCTTCAGTAATACTGGTTCAAGTTGTATTTGTCTCCTAACAGTGAAAGAGCTGAGAAAAGAAGTGTTGTCCTAGATGACAAAGCCTGTTATTATAAAGCCACAAAGCATACTACAGGGAATTATTCAAAACAGATGTGTATGTACACTAACATTTATTTCTTCTTTGTCTAAAAGATAATCATTTTCTGCTTGAACTGAGCTGTCAAAGTGAAAATATTTTCATTAATACAGCATGATATTTGCAGGCATTTCTTTTCTAAAAGAATCTGCTGCCTCCATTCATTTTGTAATTGTCTTACTGATCCCATCTTTCTCAACCTGGAGCCTTAAACAAATAAACCGATTTAAACTCAAGCCACAGACATGATAATTGATTTGCTCCACAGGGAATTGCTTCACATTCCACCATAGATACTTCACTAATTACAAGGATCAGTTGTCAATGATCTATGTGAACAACTTCTGGTTAGGATGTCCACAAATATAATATGCTTGCATAAAGTACTACTACCAGTGAAAATTAAAGAATGAAAGCAAAGCGAATGCTTTATTGAACTCTCTCACAGTAACACTTGTGGGATAGCAGAGAGGTTCCTGGATTTGACCTTTGAAATACTTGATAATTTGAGTTAGCTAACAGAGTAGTCCCTGTAGGGCTCAATATCCTGAGAAAATTGCTTCGACTACCCTAGGTTGCTGAAATATCTGTTAAGTCAATACGTTATTCATTTAGGTGGGAGACAAGACAACTGTAGAGTATAACACCCCCATCCCACCCATCATTCTGTAACCATAGCAGTGATCCTGTGATTTTGAAAGCATGGCCAGAGGCCACACAAAAGGGAAAAGTAACATGGAATGTCACAATTTGCAGTGGGTTTCTTCTGTATTAATACAAAATCTATCAGGACACAGCAATATTCTGAATATGAGGGGACTTATATTTAGAGTAATAGCTAAACGATTGCATGTAAATAAAAATGGAGGAAAAGAGATCATCCATTACTCAAAAAATAGCCATGTTTTCAATGACTTTCAGTTTAATAGGTTTTTAATCTTCTATATAGATTTATTCTTTAAGGTAGAAAGCAAAGCTGCCTTTATTCCTGTGGTACACAGTTATCTTTTTTAAAATTATTTTATTAGATATTTTCTTCATTTACATTTCAAATGCTATCCTGAATGTCCCCTATACCCTCCCCTGGCCCTGCTCCCCTGTCTATTCACTCCCACTTCTTGGCCCTGGCATTCCCCTGTGCTGGGTCATATAAAGTTTGCAAGACCAAGGGGCCTCTCTTTCCAATAAGGGCTGGCTACGCCATCTTCTGCTATATATGCAGCTAGAGACACGAGCTCTGGGGGTACTGGTTAGTTCATATTGTTGTTCCACCTATAGGGTTGCAAACCCCTTCAGTTCCTTGGGTAGTTTCTCTAGCTCCTCCACTGGGGGCCCTGTGCTCCATCACATAGATGACTGTGAGCATCCACTTCTGTATTTGCCAGGCACTGGCATAGCCTCACAAGAGACAGCTATATTAGGGTCCTTTCAGGAAAATCTTGCTGAAATATGCAATAGTGTCTGTGTTTGGTGGCTGATTATGGGATGGACCCCCAGGTGGGGCAGTCTCTGGAGGGTCCATCCTTTCGTCTTAGCTCCAAACTTTGTCTCTGCAACTTCTTCCATGGGTATTTTATACCCTATTTTGGGGAAGAATGAAGTATCCATGTGTTGGCCTTCCTTCTTGATTTTCTTGTGTTTTGGAGATTGTATCTTGGGTATTATAACTCTCTGGGCTAATATCCACTTATCAGTGAATATATATCAAATGACTTCTTTTGTAATTGGGTTACCTCACTCAGGATGATATCCTCCAGATATATCCATTTGCCTACGAATTTCATAACTTCATTGTTTTTAATAGCTGAGTAGTACTCCATTGTGTAAATGTACTACCTTTTCTGTATCCATTCCTCTGTTGAGGGACATCTGGGTTCTTTCCAGCTTCTGGCTATTATAAATAGGGCTACTATGAACATAGTGGAGCATGTGTCCTTATTACCAGTTGGAACATCTTCTGGGTATATGCCCAGGAGGGGTATTGCTGGATCTTCCAGTAGTACTGTGTCCAGTTTTCTAAGGAACCACCAGACTGATTTCCAGAGTGGTTGTACAAGCTTGCAATNCCACCAGCAATGGAGGAGTGTTCCACTTTCTCCACATCCTCGCCAGCATCTGCTGTCACCTGAATTTTTGATCTTAGCCATTCTGACTGGTGTGAAGTAGATTCTCAGGGTTGTTTTGATTTGCATTTCCCTCATGATTAAGGATGTTGAACATTTTTCAAGTGATTCTCAGCCCTTTGGTATTCCACAGCTGAGAATTCTATGTTTATTTCTGTACCCCATTTTTAATGGGATTATTTGAATTTCTGGAGTTCAGCTTCTTGAGCTCTTTGTATATATTGGATATTCATCACCTATCAGATTTAGAATTGGTAAAAATTCTTTCCCAACCTGTTGTTGGCCTTATTGTCTTATTTACAGTGTCTTTTGTTCTACAGAAGCTTTGCAATTTTATGAAGTCACATTTGTCGATTCTTGATCTTACAGCACGGGACATTGCTATTCTGTTTAGGAATTTTTCCCCTGTGCCCATATCTTTGAGGTTTCCCCCACTCTCTCCTCTCTATATTTCAGTGTCTCTGGTTTTATGTGGAGTTCTTTGATCCACTTAAACTTGAGCTTTGTGCAAGGAGATAAGGATGGATCAATTTGCATTCTTCCACATGATAATTGCCAGTTGTGCCATCACCATTTGTTGAAAATGCTGTCTTTTTTCCACTGGATGGTTTTAGCACCCTTTTCAAAGACCAAGTAACCATAAGTGTGTGGGATCATTTCTGTGTCTTCAATTCTGTTTCATTGATCTACCTGTCTGTCACTGTACCAGTACCAAGCATTTTTTTTTTTTTTAATCACAATTGCTCTGTAGTACAGTTTGAGGTCAGGCATGGTGATTCCACCAGAGGTTCTTTCATTGTTGAGAGTAGTTTTTGCTATTCTAGGTTTTTTATTATTCCAGATAAATTTGCAAATTGCCTTTTCTGACTCAGTGAAGAATTGAGTTGGAATTTTGATGAGGATTGCATTGAATCTGTAGATTGCTTTCAGCACAATAGCCATGCTTACTATATTAATTTTGCCAATCCATGAGCATGGGAGATCTTTTGAAATCTTCTTCAATTTCTTTCTTCAGAGACTTGAAGTTCTTGTCATACAGATCTTTCACTTCCTTAGAGTCACACCACAGTATTTTATATTTTTTCTGACTATTGTGAAGGGTGTTCTGCTTGTGGACGTTGTACATCGTGGTGCGGAGCCTAGTGCGCACCACGATGTACAACGTCCACAAGCAGTAATTGAGAAAATGCCTTACAGCTGGACCTCATGTAGGCATTTCCTCAAGTGAAGCTACTTTTTCTGTGATAACTCCAGCTGTGTCAAGTTGACACAAAACTAGCCAGTAGAATAAGGGTTTATCTATCTTGTTGATTTTCTCAAAGAACCAGCTCCTGGTTTTGTTTATTCTTTGTATAGTTCTTTTTGTTTCCACTTTGTTGATTTCAGCCCTAAGTTTGATTATTTCCTGCTGTCTACTCCTCTTGNGTGAATTTGCTTCCTTTCGTTCTAGAGCTTCTAGGTGTGCTGTCAGANTGCTAGTGTATTCTCTCTCTAGTTTCTTTTGGGGAGCACTCAGAGCTATGAGTTTTCCTCTTAGGACTGCTTTCATTGTGTCCCATAAGTTTGGGTATGTTACACCTTCATTTTCATTAAACTCTTAAAAGTTTTTAATTTCTTTCTTATTTCTTCCTTGACCAAGGTATTGTTGAGTAGAGTGTTGTTCAGTTTCCACATGAATGTTGACTTTCTATTATTTATGCTGTTATTGAAGATCAGCCTTAGTCCATGGTGATCTGACAGGATGCATTGGATAATTTCAATATCTTTGTATCTGTTAGGGCCTATTTTGTGACCAATTATATGGTCAATTTTGGAGGAGGTACCATGAGGTGCTGAGAAGTTATATCCTTTTGTTTTAGGATAAATTGTTCTGTAGATATCTGTTAAATCCATTTGTTTCATAACTTCTGTTAGTGTCCATGTGTCTCTGTTTAGTATCTGCTTCCAGGATCTGTCCATTGGTGAGAGTAGGGTCCCACTATTATTGTGTGATGTGCAATGTGTGCTTTGAGCTTTACTGAAGTTTCTTTAATGAATGTGCCTGCCCTTGAATTTGGAGCATAAATATTCAGAATTGAGAGTTCATCTTCGTAGATTTTACCTTTGATGAGTATGAAGTGCCCCTCCTTGTCTTTTTTGATAACTTTGGGTTGGAAGTCAACTTTATTTGATACTAGCATGGCTACTCCAGCTTGTTTCTTTGGACTATTTGCTTGGAAAATTGTTTTCCAGCCTTTTACTCTGAGGTAGTGTCTGTCCTTGTCCCTGGGTGGGTTTCCTGTATGCAGCAAAATGTCGGGTCCTGTTTGTTTAGCCAATATGTTAGTGTATGTCTTTTTATTGGGGAATTGAGTCCATTGATGTTAAAAGAAATCAAAGAAAAATAATTTTTGCTTCCTGTCATTTTTATTGTTAAAGTTGGGATTCTGTTCTTATGGCTGTCTTCTTTTGGTTTTGTTGAGGGATTACTTTCTTGCTTTTTCTAGGGTGTAATTTCTATCTTAGTGTTGGTGTTTTCCCTTTATTATCCTTTATAGGGCTAAATTGGTGGAAAGATATTGTGTGAATTTGGTTTTGTCATGGAATACTTTGGTTTCTCCATCTATGGTAATTGAGAGTTTTGCTGGGTCAGAGACCTCCCTGTAGGCTGTCTCTCCTCTGGCAAGGAAGGTGTCCAGGGTTCTGGGTCTCTGCTCTGCCTCTCAAGATTCCAAGATTTCTCTGTGTAGCCCTGGTTGTCCTGGAACTCACTCTGTAGACCACGCTGACCTTGAACTCAGAAATCCTCCTGCCTCTGCCTCCCAAGTGCTGGGATTAAAGGCATGTACCACCACTGCCTGGCATAACATTTTTTAAATATTTATTTATTTATTTATTTATTTATTTATTGTATGTAAGTACACTATAGCTGTCTTCAGACACTCCAGAAGAGGGAGCTAGATCTGTTACAGATGGTTGTGAGCCACTATGTGGTTGCTGGGAATTGAACTCAGGACCTTCAGAAAAGAAGTCAGTGCTCTTAACTGCTGAGCCATCTCTCCAGTCAAGCCCCTGTTACATTCTTGTAAATCATTGTTTGAACTCTATCCTCATGAGGCTGAAGTTTGTCTTATAAGACTAATATCATCATTTGAAAGGTCTACTTTGAGAAAGTAGAGAAGCAAATATCTTTTTTTTTTTTTTTTTTTTTTTTTTTTTTTAAGGTTTTTTGAGACAGTGTTTCTCTGTGTAGCCCTGGCTGTCCTGGAACTCACTCTGTAGACCAGGCTGGACTCAAACCCAGAAATCTGCCTGCTTCTGCCTCCCAAGTGTTGGGATTAAAGGCGTGCTCCACGACTGCCTGGCTGAGAAGCAAATATCTTAATTGAGAAAATGTTTAACTGGCATTAATGACATCCTAGGTTCCATTCTCAGAACCATATAAACTGGACTGGGTCATGTATATGCATAATTTTAACACTTGGGATGTGGGTATATAATAAATACAAAGCCATCTTTGGCGATACAGGAAGTTTCAAGCAACCTGAGCATCATAAAAAATTAAATGAAAAATGAATAAATAATACTCTATTTAGAAATGAAGTACTAGAGAATTGATAACTGAAAAGGNATTTTTAATATTGATTACAGCATCAAATCTCCATTGATACTCTGGAAGACAATTTTTTTTTTTTTTGGATGTTGCCCACATGATTACTTTCAAGTACATGCCAAGCCTATAGTGTCTTTTTTTTCTTTTACTTTTTAAGTTTTTCCTCTTTACCTCTTACATGACCCACTTTTCTCCGCATTCAACACATTCAAGAGTTCTATGCAAGAATTAAACTAATACTACAAGCCCTACATTAAAATTGAGAGAAGTTGTATATGTCTTAGACATTTCACCCAAGAATCCAGAGAGCTTATGAATGTTATTTCTCAGGCTATAATTAACACTCCCAATATGGCCTTCAAATGCACCTTGTCCTCTCCTTCCCCCTTCTCTTTCACCCCCACCCCCCATACACATACTAAACAAGTTGCATTCCCATGTAGAACTATTTTTCTGATTCGATAACATATATTTCAATACATCTTAGATTTAAACAATAGAACTAAAATATAACCAGGGAGTGTGGATTTATGGTAAAGTACTTGCCAAGTAAGCATGAGGATCTGAGTTAGAATGCCCAGAAACCAAAAACAGTCAGACACAGTAGAGTTCATCTGAAATTCAAGCACACCTATGCAGAGATGAGAGGCAGAGAAGAAAATGTCTGAAAGCTGGGGAGGGGAAAGCTATCTTGAAAAATGAGTCGTGAGACCGTCTCAAATGAGAAATTAGAGGGAGAAGTTGAGGATACAATCTAAAGTTGTCCTGTGACCTCTGCATACATGCCATAGTACACACATGTAGAGAGTGTGGGGAGGGAGAGGGGATGAGAAGGACAGGGACAGGGACAGTGAGGGGGAAGGCGAACTTTGGAACATACGTCATCTCTTGAACATTTTAAAACTCTGACCTAGATGGTGGAGGTAAATGCCATTAAATGTATTGGATAGAACTTATCCTTCCTGGAAAACAAAACTAGCTATCCCTTCACTTTTCTGTTTATTAAGATAAGGAATGTTTCCAGTGACCAAATCTGGTAAGCCTTGAGTTTACAGAAGATACTTCAGTATTGGAGAACAAAGTCATTTCTGAAATTTCCTCTGTTTCTATAAATCCAAAGAATCTATCTTATATTTCTATTGCTCTTTCATTCTCAAGATGCCAATAAAGGCTTCTCATAGTCAATGATGTAAGTAATAGTCACACACAGGAATCTTTGGATTAGTTAAGAGTTTTCTTCCAAACAGCTTTTAGTAGCAGAAGACAAAAATGGTAAAGCAAAACGAATCCTGCCATTCACTCTACAAAAACAAATCTGTTGTTGCCATAAAGTTTCCATTGTAGACAATAAGAATCATGTACAATAGAATAATTCCTAATTCTGTGCACAGTACTATGGATAACAGACTAGCATAACACAGGTATTACTAAATAAAGTATTTTTTCTTTTAATTGCTTCCAAAATAATACTTGTCTCTTTTTATTATGTTGCTTTTATTATGTTTATCAAGTAAGAACACTTGGGAAACATTTTATACATTGTACAAATTCCAGTGAATAATAAATATCTTATTATGTTATTATCTTAAAGTATCTCAAAATATCACCTCTAATTTAACTGTTTTAGCTGATCAACCCAATTATGTGATGTGAAAGCTTCACTATTGCTGGAGCTAGCAGCAAGGAATAATTGGTTTTATTGATTTGTGAGCAATGTTCTCATCTCAAGAACTCCATCCTCTATGTATCACACTGAAAGGCACAGGATAGAGATCCTTATTTTATTAGTTAATATGTCCCTGCCTCATAATATCTAGCAATCTTATTTTCACTTTATTTCAAATCCCCTGCAGAGAAACTGAAATTAATTATTCCTCCCAGCCTCAAGTGACTTCTAGTAGATTATTTTATTTAAGGTGCTATTATGAAATATGAAAAAGATAATGTGTTATATAATTTTAGGTATATCAGATCTACCAGATACAAAGTCAAATATATTTGTCTCTAAATTTTTCTTGATTATTTAATCTATTTTATGTTTTAAAAAACAGAAAGAAAATACTTTTCTACTTAAAGAATGACAGTATATTAAAGCTATTGATTTAGTTGGCATGAAAATACTACTAGATAGATACAGTATTTATTGTAAACTGGAAAAACAAAAGGAGGCCATGATCCATCATCCGATTGTAATGGGTTCCCTTGAATCAGTATGTTTGCAGGGTACCCTGTGGCTTAAAAACTGTGCCCATTCCAAGAGACCTGACATCAGAAGTGCCCATATCCTCTACAAACAACTTAAGATTATTTCTCAGACTTTTGACTGGTGCTCACAGGCAAATCTACCTGTGATTATGTTCTGGGGTTTGTGCCATCTTTTCTGTTATCTGCAATAATTCTGTGAGAAATTCCTAGACAGACTGAGAATTCCTCTTTCTCCACATTAAGGGAAAGCTTCTTTAAAAAGGTATTTTCCCAGATAGTCAGGTGCAGGAGTTTGTGGCATCACTTAGGGTAGAGGAACACTGTTATTCTCCCACTGCTGCAGGTTGGTGTCACTCTAGTTAACCTTTAAAATGGTAAGCACTGGTCAGTAATGCTGAAGAGCTCAGCAGGTAAAGGCCTCTGCTGTCAAGCCTGGTTGTCCAAGTCGAGTCACCAGAATCCATAGTGGAAGGAGAGAAGCAACTCCCACAAGTTATCCTCTGACCTCCATACCTGTTTCATGACACATAGTCTCCAATAATAAATGAAAATTTAGTTTACAAATTAATGCACACTAGTCATAAAAACTATATTTAATAACTGCCTCTAAGTTTAGAATATAAATGCCAAGATACGCTCTTGACAGAAAAGGCAGCAAGCAAACACTCTAGAGATTCAAAGTACAAAAGCATAAACATATTTTAGTGAACAATTATCCAAAGGAAGAGAGATTATTTTCCTGCATCTCCACCAAGTAATGCTCTCACCTTAGTTAGGTTTGACAGGTATGTATGTGTATGTGTGTGTGTATGTATGCATATGCGTGTGCATGTGCACATGTGTGTGTACTTACATGAGTATATAAGTGTAAGTGTGTGTGAGTAGATCTGTAAGTATGTGTTTGTATTTTGTTTTTGGTTTTGCTTGTTTGATTTTCATGACACTCTCCTACCGTCTTAATTTCTGATCGTCCCTTGATGTTCATTACTATATTTAAGGTGCTGAAAGGCTATTACTTCAGCTTCACTCTTTGTCCCTTTCATGGAGTATCATACTTGGTGCGTGGCTATGTCTTGTAGCGGTCAAGTGGCCATGGGCAGCTAGGTACACCTGGAAGGAGAGCTGGGGAATGGAATTAGGATGGGCAGATGAGAGAAGTAATGAGCCGACACAAAGTTTCTCTGATCATGGCTCAAATTTTAATTTTTCAGCTCCGCTTTTATATAGGTAAAACCCCAAAACCTATCCCTTTGTTCCAGCTGGATTGAGTTGCGGAAGTAAACTCTTCTGCAGTTCAGCAGGCAGGCGGGCAGTCCCTCAAGTCCCTGGCAAGAAGATGTAAATGAAGCAAGGCCAGGCTCCAGCGGCAGAGACTTGCTTAGCCAATTGAAGACTAGGGGAAGGGCACAGTTCCCTATTTTTTTTTTTTTTTTTAAGATAAACTGGATGGAAAGCACAAGATTTACATGATCCCATCTGGGAAACACAGTGGCTGCCAACTGTGCCTGGCTTAGGTCTGAGTCTATATCACTCCTTCTTACCTGTTTCTAAGGGCATGTGCAGCTTGTTTGTGTTTATGTGAAAAAACATGGCCTTTTAGTGTTTATTTTGAACAAACACAGTCTTTTGGTGCCACCTCTATCTTAAGTTGATAGGAGCTCAAGAACCCCAGTTGCCTGTCCCTGGCTACTGGCCTTCATTAGCACACCTTTTTCCCATTTTGCCCAAAGCCAGGAAGGACATATGAATATGCACTCAATGCATTTCTTCATAGAGATGAATAACTGCCATGGTGAATAACTGACCTTTGCTGAAGGCGATCTTGTGCGTAGGCAACCAATCTGCTTAAGATACAAAGTCAGAAGTTAAAAACAGCAGGATTAAGGTTGTCTGTGGGGATGTCCCAGGTATTCAATTCAGCTGCAAATTAGCAACAATCAAATACAAAATCTGGACAACAGGAAATTCAAGAGAATAAACATGTGATCCAATCACATATACTTCTCTCCCATAGAAGGGCTGTTTATAAATACAGTAGATGCATTCCTTATGGGATGCACGCATAAATTTACAGGAAATACAAAAGCATGCATAGAAGCAAATTATAACAACTTGTCTTTTGGATAATGATTATCAATTTTGCCTAAATAGTTTGCTATGCAAGAGGCCAAATATCAGTATTCTTTAATAACCAATTCAATTGCTGTTTGAAACAAGAAATACATGTTTAGTCAGGTTCTTAAGATATTCTTTCCAAAATAATTTCTTGATTCTATCCTATAATTCTTTATTAACACCACAACGACTTCATAATAGGATGTTAAAACTTTACTTGGTAGCCGGGGCGTGGTGGCATACGCCTTTAATTCCAGCACTCAGGAGGCGGAGGCAGGCAGACTTCTGAGTTCGAGGCCAGCCTGGTCTACAAAGTGAGTTCCAGGACAGCCAGGGCTATACAGAGAAACCCTGTCTCGAAAAACAAAAAACAAAAAACAAAAAAACAAAAACAAAAACAAAACAAAACAAAACAAAAAACCCAAAACAAAACAAAACAAAAAACAAAACAAACAAAAAACAAAACCAAAAAACTTTACTTGGAGATGAAGGAAGATGAATCCACATTAACGCTATCTTTTGCCAAAGAATTGCTGTGGGCAGATTGAGTAACAATAACTAACATAAACAGCCAACATTTTATTTTGGCAATTTCCTCCACTTTCTGCAAAGCTATTTGTCTCTCACCAGTTAATTTGCATCCGTGTCAAGAACATCCAACAAAGGCTTAAGTACTCCTGTGGTGAGCTGAAGGTGACATCTCGGCCAATTAACATCTCCTGGAAGCTTTTGAAAATAATTTGAAGTAAGCAAATCATCTTTTTTTTTCCTTGAGTTTTCTGTGCCACAATTTTTCTAGGATATAACTAAGGCCCAAAATATTAAAAAAGATATTGCCTTTGAATATTTTCTGGAGCAACAACTACTCCAAAAATTTTAAAGCTCATTGTATAAGAGCAAAGTTTTGTAGTAAAATTGCATCAGAGGAATCAGCTAATAAAATACTCTCCATCTAATAAACAATATACATTGAAAGACTCAAAGTCCCAACTTCTCATATTGAAGCAGAGCCAAAAAAAAATTTTATGTAATTTAAGGCTATTAGCCATTCCCAGAGGCAAAATTTTCCAATGATTACAAGCTCACTAGAAGCAAACCCTTTACAATTATCAGGATGCAAAGGAAAAAGCATCCCTCCAAATCCATAACAATTCTATATGGAGTAGGCAGGCCAGATTGTAATGCCTATACAAGTTCCACAGCCTCATTGACCTTTAATAAATCTTAAGTTTGAACTTTATTTTGAACAACAGATGGATCGATCTGTAATAATGCTGTTTTGGATTAAAAATAATTCCCCAGAGGTGAGGCGAGGGCCCAAAAACTTCTGTAGGCAGGGTTTGCAATACCAAAGCAGTGCCACACAAACCTATCTGAAGCCACTCTGAGCTTTGCATTAACTCAAATGTAAATATTTCTTAATCTGGGCCTATTGCCCAATGATTACCCCTCCTGCAGTGAGGACAGGATCCAGGGGAGTGATTGAACTATCTGTCTATGCCTCTAATATTTGGATGGTCTTTCCTAAAATGATTTATGCCCCCATACTTAAAACATTCTTATCACCTCAGCACTGTGAAAGCACTGCTTGCACTGTAGGCCCCTGCAAGGTGGCAGTCACAGCTAGACCCTGACTGTATGAGGGTTCAATTTCTGCACAAAGATGAATATATCCAAATAAGTCTGTCTTTGCCTTATATGGCCAGATGGCTGTAGTGAGCTGTATGAAAATTCTCATAAGACAAATGTGTAACAAAGGAACCCCAACTTAAGGGTCTCTGAAAATTCTACTACCTGTTTTTAATAGTCTATCTACAAATTCCCTGACACAGTTCATCCGGAGCCTGTTTGGTAACAAATTCTCTCTGAGATCTCCTTTCCATCTTTTTGGGGGGGTGTTTAAATTTTGCTTCTACCACTGTATCCAATAAAGCTGTGTAAAAGGGGCACAGTGGGCCCATACTGGCCACAGATGTTTTTTAACTTTTATTACTCTTGCAAACATCCTAATTACAAAATATTCATGAGTTAAGTATCCTGAGTTTGCGATCAAACTGCAAACTGCAGCCAATGGAACATTGGCAATTAAACCATAATTTTTACATTTCTTTTGCAGTATTAGAACATAATCATTACTTTGGAAAGCAAAACCTAATTTTAAACAATCCCTTCTTTTTAAAATCAATATCAAATGCATCATTTTCACATTGCAAAGTTTGGCTGCCAGTTCTTATATATGAATGCATGCCAGTGCAACTTTTAATATATCATTAAAGAGATATTGTTTTAAAGTGTATCCTTTCTAAGTCTAGTTTCTCTTTAGAGGCCTGGTTTCTTGGGCTGGTTCATGCCATGTTTTGTTGTTTAAAATGACTCCAACCCCAAGTTAACAGTTTTAAACTAACTTTCTGTTACCAACTTTACACTTTTTAAATCATACCAAATAACTTATAAGCTAATGCTCTATGACCAAGACATGCAGAACGTATTTATACCTTTAAGACCAGTCAGAAACAAAATAAAGTGACTACATGAATCTTATAAATTTAGATCAAAGAATGTTTACATTTTCTAGCTATAATTTCAAGAGAAAAAGCATTTTGTCATTTATTTGCTGAACCCAATAATCACATTTGGAGAGATTTTTCTAAGAAAAAAAAAAAAACAAAAAACTATCAGCTTATTTGCCTTAGAACTGGTGGACAGATTCGTTCACCAAAAAAAACAGACAATACAGTGAAGGAAGAGAACTTGATATAACCAGAACTAAGGATGTCTCTCCTGTAGGGGCCAGAGAGGAAGCAGTATATCTCCTAACTTTCCCTCCATCCCTAGGAGAGCTCTGAAATCCTTTTTCCTGTGCTTGCTCTCTCTCTCTCTCTCTTTCTCTCTCTCTCTCTCTCTCTCTCTCTCTCTCTCTCTCTCTCTCTCTCTCTCTCTCTCTCTCTCTCTCTCTCTCTCTCTCTCTCTCTCTCTCTCTCATGTCATTTGTATTTCTAGCATCTCCTTTCTTTGTTGTTTTTTACTTATTTTATTTTATTTTATGCCCTACTCCTCTCGCCTGATGCAGTTCTTGACTGTGGACAATTGCCTATAAAGAATTTCCCATCCCAATGCAATGTCACCCCTAGCTGATATCAGCGCTGGGCCTATGCTGACTCAGTCTAGCCTGTATCCTTTTTGTATCCTTCCAATCAACAACCTTCAAAAGATGAAATTTATAGTGCTAATATTAATGCTGTATGTTGCTTTCACCATACGGGATATATAACTTCTATTGTTTTCTGTGAAGCTCCACCAGAGACAGCATCTCTCAGTCGGTCTCTCTGTGTCCAGCCCACTCATTCGGGCACCACCTGTAGCCTTCCAGCGGCCATGGAGAACGGGATATAACTGGAAGGAGAGCTGGGGATGGAATTAGAATGGGCAGCTGAGAGAAATAACAAGCCAAGGCAAAGTTTCTCTGATCATGGCTCAAATTTTAATTTTTCAGCTCCGCTTTTATATAGGTAAAACCCCCAAACCTATCCCTTTGTTCCAGCTGGATTAAGTTGCGAAGTAAACTTTTCTGCAGCTCAGCAGGCAGGCCGGCAGTCCCTCAAGTCTCTGGCAAGAAGATGTAAATGAAGCAAGGCCAGGCACCTGGCTCAAGCATTAGATACTTGTTTAGCCAACTCAAGGCTGCGGGAAGGGCACAATGTCTTTCAGCCTAGAATTTCCTTCTTTTAAAATTCATATTGTCCATTACTTTCCTACATTAAAATTACAAAACCTTTCAAATAGAAAAATAATGTAACACTTCTCATAGTGACCCTTAAAAGATTATAATAAAAAAGAATAATTATTGTACCTAAGATTGAATAAATGTTTCTGATACATTACTTGGTTGGGGGTGAGTGAGTTAAAATGGATATGAGTGGGTAATTGACAGGACAGAATTTGTTACCTGTATGAGGATAATGCTTGTGAATCATTATAGAGAATAACCTGGAAGTGTTCTCACTCTGAAACTCATCGTTACATAGGTTAGTTCTTTACTGCAATAATTTTAGATACACAGAAATCTTTATAGTAAAAAGAAGCATTTGTATATGATCCTTTCTTTCTTTTGAAAAAGCCAATATTTGAAAACATACCTATACATAAAAATAGATATTTATTATGGTGTTGGAAAATTTAGAAAAACCAAGTGATCATTTATAAAAAAAATTTGTAATAAATCAATAGCTTTTTTTTAATGCTATCAATAGCCTAGGCTTAGAAGAATAGAGAATATTTAAGAAATACATACAAATGATTCTGTTGCTTGTTTTTGAAAAATACTTATTTAGCCCAATTTTGTCTTGAACTCCATGATCTATTTACTTTAACTTCTTGAGTGATAATGAAAAGGTCAGCTTAGGCACTTTTGGAAAGGTGATGAACCACTTGCCCCTTTGGAAGGGAGAGGCTAATTAACATTTCTCAGACCACCAGGTGGGAACCTACCTGAGGGTGGGGACACATTCCACAGGACTAACTGTTGCCATCTTCAGACAAGGGAAGTCCTTGTCACCTCATTCCCTAAAGACCAATCAGTTTAAAGGGTGCAGTGTTCTGCCAATCATATTGTGCCTAGTTGCTGATGCTTTATTCTGCCCCTGGAAACCATATAAAAACTCACTGCCTCTCCTTCAGGTCTGGGACAACCCCAGTGCACTGGAACAATAAATTCCTCTTGCTTTTTTCATTGATCCTGGCTCCACGTGGTTCACTCATGGAGTCCCTGGTAAGCTAAGGCTCCCTGGAGTCTTACAGTAACTAGTGTACAATTATGAATCACAACACCCAGATAAATAAATCTTATATGTAAAATTACCATCATACTTAAAAGTGAAAGACCTAACATTCCACATCTAAATTAATGAATCCAATTCCCTGCTGAGACTATAATGAAAATTCTAAAAACAATATATAAGTGATTGAAGAAAAACCATGAAACCAAAAAGAAATTGTGTTTGCAGATGTCACAGATGTGTCACCCAGGTATGTGTAAGCAATAAACATTAAATATCAATAAACATTAAATATCTATATCTAAAATTGAATACAAGGCCACAACCTAAAAGACAAATGTGAAGTTACATGTACTTTTATTTTATAGTATCAAAAAGTAAGAGGCACTTTTGAAATTTTATGTTAGTATGACATTAAAATAGATACTGACAGAAGATAAAAAGTACAAAGGGAAAAACCTTTCTCAGATAAAATATTTAACTAATAAGAAAATATAGTATTATAATTAGAAAACTTACTATTTTAAGTTGTCATTTACACTTAAAATACTTAATATTTAATATGACAAGCATAATTCCAGCCTAACTTTTCTTTTAATTGGTGTGTCTTTTTCACTTCTTTCAATTTATATGTTGTTTATACTGAAATGGAAAATCATAAAATCGTTGAAATCATTACCCATGATACAACCCACAAACCATATGGAGTTTAAGAAAAAGGAAGACCAAAATGTGAATGCTTCTGTCCTACATAGAAGGAGGAACAAAATAATCACAGGAGGTAGAGGGAGGGAGTGGCCTGGGAGGAAGAGAGGAGGAGAAGGGGGTAAAAGAGGGCGAGGATCAGGTATTGGAAGGGACGGGAGAGAAGTATGGAGTGTCCGGAAATCAAATTAAAAAATATGTAGCAACTGGGAATGGTAAATTAAGGGTAACCACTAGAAAGTCCCAGATGCCAGGGAAGCTAGAGTCTCCCAGGATCCAATGCGATGACTTTAGCAAGAATACCAAACAAAGGGGGGCATAGAACCTGTAGAGACCACCTTCAGTAGATAGGTACTGCCCCCAGTTGAGGGACGGGGCCACCCAGTCATCTCAACATTTTTAACTCAGAAATGTTCCTGTCTAAAGGAGATACATGTTGGAGACCGACACTGAGTCATAAGCCAAAGTCTCCCCACACCTTTTTTGAGACACTTCTGACCTTCTGAAAGGACAGCTGACAGAACACCAAGATCAGATAATAGTGACTGCAAACTTTCCAGGAAAAACCACAGAATGCTCCCTGAGCTAAGAGTAGATAGCATGTTCCAGGGCAGGTATGCAGAACCACCCCCGCCCCTGTGCGGAGGCAGGAGCAAGTTTCTCCCTCTTTACATCCTCCTCATGGACCTTGACAACCATTGCAGGGTCTCCTTCATTCTTTCCTGCCCGTTTTTCTTTCAGGCATGGTCCCCCTCGAACCCCCCAAATAACTGGGTCCTGCAGGTCCGGACAAGTGACACCCACGTGGAGCCCGAGGTACAGACCCTGGCCGGATGGAGTCCATTTTCTTGAGAAGGTCTCCGTGACAAGTCATTTGGAGGAGCGCTCTCACCGCTCATGGGAGAAAGTCATCCTCGGTAAGTTTACATTTCTCCGTCCCATAGGAATGGGCCATAAGTTGTCTAAAGAAGTGGTCTTCATCAGAGACCTGAAAGCTTCTCTCAGGGAAAAAGGAGTTAGAGTTAAAGAGAAAGATTTGACAAAACTTTTAATCTTTGTTTCCCAAGTCTGTCCATGGTTCATCATAGATGGACCAGAGATTCATCCCCTTAAGTGGGAAAAGGTAGGACTTGATCTTAATGATCTTTTAAATAAAGAAGGGCCAGATGCAGTGCCTACTCAGACCTTTAGTTATTGGGGTCTTATTAGAGATATCATTAAGTCATTCTCGGCTGAGGCAGGAAAGAGTGTTTCATTGGCTGAGGATTTCCTTAAACCAATTTCTCGCTCGGCCTCTATGTCCTCTGTAAAGATTGCAGACTCACAGTTGCCACAACCTCTGTCACCATGCCCCTCCGTTATTATTAATGTCTTCCTCAGAGGACCCAGCTGTTTGCCCCCAAAAAGCCTGTCCAACCCCTCTATCCTCAACTGCCCTCTGAAGCAGCCTCATCCAGTGAGCCAAAATTACAGGAATCAAAGCTTACCTACCCTATATTTAAGAAGCCTTGCAACAATCTGCTAAGTCCCTCTGAGGAGAGTGAGTTGGAGGAAGAGGCTGCCTGATATCTCAACCTTGATTGGCCACCCATTGCGAACACAGTGGCATGCTCTAGTCCCCCTCCATACCCCTCCACTCCTAAAATTTGTGCACCCATGGTCATTCCACCGCCTCCACAAGGTGATTACCTTTTACAGGCAAAAATCAGCTATCTAAACAAATTTCTGACCTTAAAGAGGACCTAAATTTACAGAAACAGTTTGCTGATCTCTCCACAGAGCTCTCCTCTGTTCAGGAGACTGTGAGACAGTTTTCCCTAGTCCATTGATGGCTCCGGTCCCTTTCCCTGCCATCTCTGGTGGCCATGAGGCTCGCGGGACAGCCAACTCTCTGCATTCTCACCTTAACAAAGCCTCCCAAAAATCTCATTCTAACAAAACCTCCCAGAGAGTTAGTTCAAAGAAATCTTTGGCGTTCCCTGTATTATCCCACCAGACTAAAAATAAGACTCTTGATGATTTCATGAGACTTTGTGGTGACATAGATAACTTCACCCACAGGATCTCGCAGAGCCTTTCTCAGAGGGTGAATTTGGCTGTGGGGACTGCCTTGCCAGCTGTTGGCCCTTCCACAAGTTGCTTTAAATGTGGTCAGCCTGGCCATTTTGCCAAGCAGTGCCCCCTGACACAGGACGCGCTGAGCCCTCTGCCAATACCTTCTGTACCTGCCACAGTGTGAGAGGCACATATTGGGCTAGTCAGTGCCTCTCCGAGAAGGATGCCATGGGTAATCCTTTGCCATCCCATCAGGGAAACAGCTTGAGGGGCCAGCCCCAGGCCCTGAGACCTATTAATTTTCTGCCGGCCTCGGGGACTAGTCAGCAGATAACAATGCCCCAACTTTCTCCTGCTCCACCCAACTCCTCAGAGCAACCCCAGCACAGGACTGGACCTGAGTACCTCCACTAGTACAATATTAAAACCTGAGGATGGTGTTCAAGCTCTACCTACTGGAGTTTTCAGTCCTTCTCCCCCAAATATGCTTTTCCTCATTCTGGGACACGCCTCATCCACCATCAAGGGCGTCATTGTTCACCATTCCCTGGTTGATAATGATTTTACAGGAGAAATTAAGATTTTAGCTAGTTCCAGCTCAGGGCCAATCTTATTCCCTCAAGGACAGCAGATTGCACAGGCCTTGACCCTCCCATTGAACACCCAGAACCCGATTATTGGGAGGCATGGGGTGCCTCTCAGCTAGGGTCCTCAGATCTTTTCTGGGTCCAGATGGTGTCTAGAGAATGTCCTACGCTATGCCTCAAGTTAGAAGGGTGATGGTTTGAGGGCATTGTGGATACGGGGTCTGATGCCACCATCCTCACAAAAAATTCCTGGCCCTCGACTTGGCCACTTCAACCTTCCCTTACATATTTACAGGGCATTGGCCAGCCTAAAAGTACCTTACAGAGTTCTAAAATTTTGACATGGGAAGATTCAGAAGGGAATTCTGGCTATAATGCAGCCTTTTGTTGTTGAAGCCCTGCCAGTTAATTTGTGGGGAAGAGATATTCTCTCTCAGGTGAAAGTAATTATGTGTAGTCCAAATGAGATTGTAGGTACCCAGTCTACACCCTTATCACAATATACCCACTCGATTGATTGTGGGGATAAGAACACCTTCTTACAATATTTCAGCTCTCCTACTGGAGGGACAAATCAATATTGAAGTGTGTAAATAAGCCCAAACCCTTGCCTCCATTGTCTGATGGTCAGTGCCCCAGTAATTGTTTCTTTGTTGATCAAATGTATGCTAGCTGCTATTCTTCCTTCTCCACATGCCTCAGAGATGGCCAGCCTTATTTTTGGGCTGTTCCCTTTAAGACGCTACAGAATACGGGGGGGGGGGGAGCGATTGGTCTAGCAACACCCAGGTAATTGGCACCAACTCCTATACTTCAAAATATGTTACAGCTAGTTGCCTCGCTCCCCCTGATAAACCGGCTTGTTAGCCACAAGCCACTCCTATTCATGTTTCAGATGGTGGTGGTCCCACAGACCAGGTTCGAGAAGAACGAATTCAACAGATAATTCAAGTCCAGATTGATGGCCTCCTTCCCCACACCCACCACCACCCGCTTTTATTGCCAAAGTCCAGAGGTATTAATTTAGACCCCCAGACCATAGATATACTTGTTGCTACTCATAAAGCCCTAAATGTTTCCAACCCCTACCTGGTCAGTGATTGTTGGCTGTGCCTTGCATTGGGAGCCTCCTGACCCCTTGTAATACCCCTGTTTAATGAGTTCACTATCGTCCCCTCCCAAAATAATTATAGTTACTCAAAACCTTTTAAGGTCTTACCAAACAATTTTATTGTATCCACCTGTCTTTATAGCTCTTTTAAGAATGTTTCCTTTGATGCAGATCTTGGCCTAGCCATGTTTACCTCATGCACCAGTTATGTTAACTCCTCTGCCTTGGGCTGTTTGGGTGGGGGAAAGGTGTATGTATGTGGTGATAACATGGCCTACCCCTTCCTCCCTGTAAATTGGACTGGTTCCTGTGAGCAGGCCTTACTCTTGCCAGATATAGAGATTATACGAGGAGATGAGCCTGTTCCTCTGCCCAGTTTTGATATGTTTGTCCCCAGACATAAAAGAGAACTGTTCAGCTTATCCCCCTTTTGGTTGGGTTAGGGATATCTGGGGCACTTGCTACTGGCTCTAGATACTTACAATAAGCTGTCCCAACAGTTGATTAATGACATTAATATGATTTATCAGTCAGTAAAAGACCTACAAGATCAAGTGGATTCCCTGGCAGAAGTGGTCTTACAAAATAGATGAGGCCTTGATTTACTAACTGCAGACAAGGGAGGTATCTGCTTAGTTTTACAGGACAAATGCTATACAAACAAGTCTGGGATTGACAGAGACCGAATCAGAAAACACCAAGAAGACATGGAAAAAAGACATCAGGAACTCTTTGCCAATCCCATGTGGAGTGTCTGCAATGGAGTGTTGCCCTACCTCCTTCCCCTCCTTGGACCCCTGATAGGATTTCTTTTACTTAACTNCTTTGGACCCTGGGCATTTAAAAAGTTAACAGAGTTTGTCAAATCACAGGTCAATGCTGCCTTTAGGAAACCAGTATAGGTCTATTATCATCGTCTGGAGGTCAGAGATATTGATCAAGAGGTATATGCTGAGCCCCCGGATGCTCCTTCGGTGGGCTTAGATTTCACAACCTTAGATTCAGAAAACAATCCTGGATGCTTTGGTAAGCTATAGAGACATCAATGATGGGAATAACATGATGCCACATACCAGGGGCACATCCATGATAGGCTGTAGAGCATCTCATCATGAGTCCATGACCCAGGGTCCCACTCCGATTTGAGAGTGCTGGGTATGGAGACAGCTCGTGTAGCCTAAGACAGAGACACTACCCTCAAACCCAAACATATCGGGTGCTGGTTGTGTAGCCTAAGACAGATGCTCCATCTTATAATATAAAAGAGGGGGAGATGTTGGAGACTGACACTGAGCCATAAACCAAAGTTCCCTCCATCCTTTTTTGAGAAACTTCTGACCTTCTGAAAGGACAGCTGACAGAACACCAAGATCATATAAGAGTGACTGCAAACTTCCCAGGAAAAACCACAGAATGCTCCCTGAGCTAAGAGTAGATAGCATGTTCCTGGGTAGGTATGCAGAACCACCCCCGCCCCTGTGCGGAGGCAGGAGCAAGTTTCTCCCTCTTTACTTCCTCCTTCTCACAGCTTATATTCTGTAACAATTTTTGCAATAAACAGACCTTGAAAACCATTGCAGGGTCTCCTCCATTCTTTCCTGCCCATTTTTCTTTCAGGCATGGTCCCCCTCGTACCCCCTGAATAACTGGGTCCTGCGGGTCAGGACAAATACAGGGGCAAAAAGAATAGAACAAACTGAAGGAAAGGCTAGCCAGAGACTGCCCCATCTAGGGATCCATCCCATCTGTAGATACCAAACACTATTGCTGATGCCAAGAATTGCTTGCTGATAGTAAATTGGTATTGCTATTCTCTGGGAGGTTCTACCAGCACCTGATCAATACAGATGCAGATACTCACAGCCAACCATTGGACTGAGCATGTGGACACGAATGGAAGAGCAAGGACAGAAGGAGCTGAAGGGGATTGCAACCCCGTAAGGAAGAACAGTATCAACTAGCTGGACTACGCAGAACTCCCAGAGACTAAACCACCAACCAAAGAGTATACATGGAGGGATCCATGACTCCAGATACATATGTAGCAGACGATGACCTTATCTCACATCAGTGAGAGGAGAGGCCCTTGGTCCTGTGGAGGTTTGGTGCCCCAGCATTAAAACTAACTAGTACAATCACTCCCAGTGATGAAACTATTAACACAATGAAAGCTGACAAACTCTTGACCAGAGGTGTCTTCAGTCTGATTTAAAGCAGACATCCAGCTAGAATGAAAAGAATAAAAACACAAACACTATGTATGGTGGTTGAAATATAAACACCACCCATAGGCTTATATGGAGTTGCAGTATGAGGGGGTATGGCCTTGTTGGAGAAAGCGTGTCACTTGGGGTGGGCTTTGGGGGTTTTAAATGTTCAATCCAGGCTCAGTGACTTTCTTCCCACTACCTGATGATCCTGATGTAGAATTCTCAGCTACTCCTCCTGCAATATTTCTGCCTCCATGCTGCCATGATTTGGGTCATGACAATACTGGACAAAAACTCTGAACTGCCCCACCTGGGGACCCATCCCATCTGCACACACCAAACCCCAACACTTGCTGATGCCAAGAAGTGTTTGCTGACAGGAGCCTGGTATTACTACAGTCAGCCCCAATTATATGTTTCCCCATAAAAGAGTTGTCATGGTCATGGTGTCCCGTCATAGCATAAGACACTGTAGCTTTTTTTTTTTTTTTTTTTTTTTTTTTTTTTTTTAGTAGAATTGATTGTCAAATACAAGAAAGTGGTGATCAGCATGGTTAGTCTCAGATGTTCTGCTCAGATTCTTGACAATGAGGTTTTGAGGTGAAGATGGAATT
>NC_034610.1:38926292-38928752 GCF_900095145.1 Mus pahari | reverse complement strand
CCCCCTTGATCACTAATTGAGAAAATACCTTACAGCTGGATCTCATGTAGGCATTTCCTCAACTAAAGCTCCCTTCTCTGTGATAACTCCAGCTGTGTCAAGTTGACACAAAATTAGCCAGTACATTATGTTTGTAGTATATAATCTTTACCATTTTGAAGTATGTTCCTCACACCTAGAACTTTTATCATGATGACATTTTAAAGTTTACAAATGCCGTTTAAGCATCAACTGAAATAATTATGGACTTTGTTTTTAAGTAATTTGTATTGTGTTTTACATTTACATATACTATACCAACAATGCCTCCCTGTGCAGCTTCACGTGTCTGTTTTAACCATATAAAACTTCACTGGGATGCATAGACTTTAGATGTTGCTAAGTAGTTTTTATTTACAAATTCATTATAATATAATTTTCATTTCATAAAAGGAGCGCTCACTGGCTAAACACATTTCCGAATGGGAAAATAAGTTGTATCAGGCAGAAATAGGAAGAAATGTTCAAATACCACAAATTCCATATACATCTCCAGATCTGAAACTGTGGGAGGAGAAAAGTGAGATTTGATGTCTTAAGTTGGACAGAGATTGGCCCTTTGTATGAAGCATCAGTTTCCAGAAAGGAGGTATTAAGTCACAGCAAGTGCTTTTCATAATCTCAAAACATTGCTGCAGAAGGTAAAATTAGAAGACCACTGGCCAGATAACATTGTTGTTCTTCCTATGGGGTTGCAAATCCCTTCAGCTCCTTCAGTCCTTTCTCTAACTCCTCCATTGGGTACCCAGTGCTCCGTCCAACGGTTGGCTGTGAACATCCACCTCTGTATTTGTAAGGTTCTGGCCGAGTCTCTCAGGAGGCTCCTGTCAGCAAGCACTTCTTGGCATCAGCAATAGTGTCTGGGTTTGGTGTCTGTATATACAATGGAACCCTAGGTGAGGCAGTCTCTGGATGGCCTTTCCTTCAGTCTCTATTCCACACTTTGTCCCCATATATCCTTTACACAAGAACCATTCTGGGTTAAGAATTTGGAGATGAGTGGGTGGCCCCATCCTCCTACCCAGGGGCTTTGCAGATATGGTCTCTACAGGTTCTCCCTCCCCTTTGTTAAGGTATTTTAGCTAATCTCATCCCTGTTGAGTCCTGGGAGCCTCTTGCTTTCCAGGTACCTGGGACTTGCCTGAGGCTACCTCCAGTTCCCCACCCCTCATTGGTACACATTTCTGTTCAAATTCCTCTGTATATCATATCATCCCTGTCTCCTCCCATACCTGATCCTGCACCCCTTTCCCCGCCCCCTCCTCTCTTCCTGCCAAATCCCTTCCAACATCTATCTCCCTGAGTATTTTGTTCCCCCTTCTAAGAAGGACTGAATCATCCACTTTTTGGTCTTCCTTCTTCTTGAGCTTCATATGATCTGTGCATTGTATCTTGGGTATTCAGAGTTTGTGGGCTAATATTCACTTATCAGTGAGTGCATACTGTGTGTGGTCTTTTGGGACTGAGTTACCTTACTCTGGATGATACTTTTTAGTTTCATCCATTTACCTAAAAAATTCATGAAGTCAATGTTTTTAATAGCTGAGTGGTACTCAATTGTGTAAATGAACCACACTTTCTGTATCCCTTCCTCTGTTGAGGGACATCTGGGTTCTTTCCAGGTTCTGGCTATTATAATAATCCAGCACATAATGGAGCATGTGTCTTTGTTATATGTTGCAACATCTTTTGGGTATATGCCCAGGAGTGGTATATCTGGGTCCTCAGATAGGACTATGTCCAATTTTCTGAGGAACCGCCAGACTGATTTCCAGAGTAGTTGTATCAGCTTGCAATCCCACCAGCAATGGAGGATGTTCCTCTTTCTCCACATCCTTACCAGCATCTGCTGTCACTTGAATTTTTGATCTTAGCCATTCTGACTAGTGTGAGGTAGAATGCAAATTTTGATTTGCATTTTCCTTATGACTAAGAGTGTTGGACACTTCTTTAGGTGCTTCTTGGCCATTTGATATTACTCAGTTGAGAATTTTTTTTTTTTTAAGCAACCAACCAGACCCCTGAGAGCTCCCAGGGACTAAACTGCCAAACCAGAGTACACATGGAGGGACTCATGGCTCCAGCAGAGGGTGGCATTGTTTGACATCAATAGGAGACGCCCTTGGTACTGTGAAGGCTTGATTTCAAAGTGTAGGGGAATAGGTGGGTGGGAGGGGGAGCACCCTCATAGAAGAAGTAGGATGAGGGGGATAGGATGGGGATTTCTGGAGGGGAAACTGAAAGGATATAACATTTGACATGTAAATACATAAAATATACAATAGGAGGAGGAGGAGGAGGAAGAGGAAGAGGAAGAGAAAGAGAAAGAAGAAGAAGAGAAGAAGAAGAAGAAGAAGAAGAAGAAGAAGAAGAAGAAGAAGAAGAAGAAGAAGAAGAAGAAGAAGAGGAGGAGGAGGAGGA
>NC_034610.1:38915144-38926152 GCF_900095145.1 Mus pahari | reverse complement strand
AAGAAGAAGAGAAGAAGAAGAAGAAGAAGAAGAAGAAGAAGAAGAAGAAGAAGAAGAAGAAGAAGAAGAAGAAGAAGAAGAAGAAGAAGAAAGAGACTACTCTACTACTACTAGACACTAACATTCACAGAGATGGACATACAAAACTCAGTATGAATTGCTGCCCAGATGTGGTGTTTTGGGTTCTGCCTCTTTACATAAACTCCAGCAACAACTCCACTAGAATTCTGAATGGCTACTTATCTTGGGGGAAATGTGCCTGAAATATAAATACACACTACTGTACCTAGGGCTTCAGCTGTTTTCAAAGACATATTTAAGTATCATCCTTTCTCTGTATGCTACATGTTAATCTCCTTCCCTGTGGCTAAATATTAATCTGATCTATGTGACTTGGCAGTATCCTTATGGAATCTGAGCTGCCATTGATGATGTTTTGCTTTGACTGTGTTCATAGCATTTGTCCTTTCTTTGTCACCTGTACAAATAACTGGATTAGTTAAGGCCTTATCATGTCATTTTCTTTTCTCAGTGTGGAGGAGCAGCTTTTCCTCTACTAGAAGATCATCTTTAATCACCCTTGTTAAGATATTGACTTTTCTTTATACCTAAGTCCTACCCATGAAGAACACAAAATTCAGTGTTAATCATGATGGAAACTTTACTGGTCTTTTGTGTAACCAGATGTGAGTTTCTCAATTGAGGATAACCAGAAGTCAGATATCATGAGATGTCGGGCACAGGAATGATTACTTCCTGATGTTCGGTTTCAATTGGACTTTGACATGGTCCTGTTGCTCTGATAACACCTTTCAAGAGAATAAATAGTTGCATCATTTGCATAGATAATTACTTTTGAAGATATCATCATATTACAGACAAAAAGGCAAAGTATTGTCAAAATCCAAAATGATTTTCTGTACATTTTGGGGCAAAGGCACATACAGATGGGAGTTAACTTTTCTGTAAAGAGCTGGTTTGAGTCATCCTGAGATAGAGCTGAACTAACTTCTTAGATTTGGTCTAATTTACTTAGAGATGTACTTTTAACTATGTTGGTACACATATAAGTTATGTTAAGCAGAGAACTTGCCTTTAGGACCAATGTATGACTTCTATCACCAATACCTACTGCATTCTGGCCACGATTATGCCTTCAGTACTTCTTGTTTGCCTATTCTTTCTTTGTAGAAGCTGTTAAGAGAGCTGTGCTATGCCACTTGTGTGCATTTTGTTGCCTGATGCATTTTCAGTTACAGACACTTCATGATAAACATTGTTATAATGCATACTCACTGTCTTGTCAATGGGTTGATGTATTTGGGTTGATATACCACTGCTGCATATTAACTTGTGTCTGAATCTTAAATAATTGCCTTTCTGTGCCTTTGACCAGAAAGCCAGAACAGTCATTTTTACCTATTAATGTGCCCTCAATCCTTTTCTACCTAAAATGGATAATCCAATTTGCCACTAGCTATTGGGAGAATTTATTCTTACTTCTGCCCCTCAGAGCTATCTCTGCTAAGGAGGGGCAAAATGCAATTGTAGAAAATTTTCAGTTTGCAGAAATATAATGAGGTAAATCAACTGAGAGTCAAACATATTTTATTCCCTCCATTGTAATAAAGGATGTCATCTTGTGGAACTGTATTGTAAACTGATTAAGATACTTCAGCCATCATAATGACAAGTTAATCTAAAGACATTTCTTCTAACCATGTTCACCCTGTGCTGGAGATACCCCACATTAAGCTGGAGATGCCTGGGACCCCTGATTACAAGGGAGAAAATTCTGCTGGGGGTACCATGATTCAGAGCATGAGGCTATGGCATCTGTTCTAAATCCGTACGACTCTGTGTCACAGAAAGTGTTGACACAGGAGAATAGAGAAGCGTTTACTCACCACTTTATGAACTTTGTAACCAAACTCCCTTGTATGATTTCAATGAGAGACTGAGGCTGAGTCAGTCTGTATGAGCATTTCTGACACCTGAGTTCAGAGGCTCTCATGGTAAGATCAGTCTTTCAGTACTGTATCTCAATTCTTTGCTTTCCTATTTACCTATCAATCATCCCTAGTCCTTGAGGACCCCTGAACTCTTGTCAAGGTTGGATCCCACTAACACTAGATTAGTCATCAATATTCTTGACAGGATGATTTCTTGCTAGAGGTTTGACTCAATCTTGTCTATCTTATCAAAATAGACAAAGATTCAGTGGGCTTTCACTATGCTGTCTTAGCCAAGGAATGGGGATATTCTTCAGAGTTTTTCATTGTGGTGCTGCAAACAACCTTGCAATTGTTCTGCATCTTTCCCTGGTCACCAGCAGACACTTCAAAGATAATTGGCAACTTATAATTATCATTGATGGCACTTCTCAAGGACAAGGAAATGGTGTCCTTGAGAAGACCTGAAAAGCATAATACAGGACTAGTTAGATAAAATAATACTAATTATGTGTAACAGGAAACGCTATCAATTCCTGCCAAATGGATAGGCTGCATTCTGCAGTTTAAAAGAGTGAACATATTGAAATCAGCATAAGCCAACTAGAACACTCATTCACTGTTGATAAGAATTTACAATAATGTAATTAGTTCACCCCCTTCTGTAAGTACTCATACAATTTAAGCCACTTAAAACAAGCATATAAAATGTTGTAAAATATATATTTACAATTTAATTATTATACTAAAGGAAGTAAGAAAGGACATAAATACCAATTAAAAGTTGATTATATAAGTTGTATAATACCTATATATTTATACAATAAAATTTCCATAAATTTAGAAGACTTAACAGTGATATGCAATAACACTGAAGAACATCTTTAAAATCACCTACAATAAAATAATTTAGTGAATACAAACGGCACTCACTGTATAATTATAGTTATATGAAGTACAAGAGCACTTCAAGTATATAAATTAAAATGGAAGTCCCATATGACTATGAGTATTGATTGGAAGAGTCACAAAAATATTCTGAAATGTGCCAATGTCCAAACCCTTGATGACACAGCATAGCTCTTTGCACTATTTATCTGTGATCTGTACATATATTTACACATGTTCAGTTTTAGTTTCAAACAGATGAGTGAGATAAGATGCTATTACAGATACAATCTCATGTACAAGGTCTTAACATTTAGACTTTATTTATTTGTTTCTTTCTTGAAAATTGAATATAAGTAGTGAAATTTTGGGGACAGGGTATGTTATGAGACTTTCTTTCAGACTACCAGCCCCCAAATAATGACATGTCAACACTAAGACATATTTATTATGAATGCTTAGGCCTTATAGCTAGGCTGTTTACTAACCAGCTTATAACTTTTTAGCCTGTTTATTCTATTCTAAACTTCTGCTAAGTGCCTATCCTTCTTAGTCCTGGCTTGCTTCTTCCTCTGTGTCTCCCTAGCAAATCCTCTCATGTATAAATCTCTCAGCTCCCCCCCCTCTCTCTCTCCCTCTCTCTCTCTCTCTCATCCCATCTTCTCTTTCCTCCCATTGCTATAGATCATCAGATCAACTTTTTGTTGACAGGTGATCCTTTTACACAGTGCACAAGAGATTGTCCCTACAGGGGTAGAATGTACTGATATGTTATCCAAATATTTGAATCTGACATTATAGCAAAAACAACATTACAGATGAAAGAAATCCTTTGAGACTTTAAAATTTTTAGCTGTTTCTTTTCAATTGCGCTTTTACATTACAGGATCAACTGGTACTTGCTTAGAGACTAAAACAACAAAAACAGCAACAACAGCAAAACAAAAAAACAACAATCAACAGTGTACCTCCAGGGATATTGCTCATTTCATGTAAAGAATATCCCATTACATAATGCTAATCCTTGAATGTCTTCCACATTTTGAACATCTGGAAGGACAGTAAGATAGAAGCTTAGAAATTTGAACAAAGGCACCACATAGATGATAAAAGGGCACTGTTAGGGGCCATGAATTTTTAAAATAAAACTTCCTGTGTCAAGGAGGGGCTACCTCTCCAAGAGTTGTTTGCAAGGGATGTTTCTGAGGTCTGCAAACAATAAAGCTGTTGCCCCCACTGATGGTTGCTTGCCAGATTTAGATGGTAAAACATTATTACTGAAGACACCTGATGTTTTAGCTACAGGGCACAGAGAAATCTGGCAGGGACTGAGCCAAAAATCTATTCTTGTTTGTTGGGTGTCATAATTTTATGAGACAGTATGCAGGCTATTGGCAGTATCAACCTGTCAGGAAAGATTTATCGATTTATGCAATACTTGCATAGCTGTTATAGGTACAATGAACTGTCTTTTGATTAGACTTAAGATATTTCCACAAAAGTGTATTCAATCAGTTCTAAATACTTGTGATGGAAAGTTGTAGATCTCAGTATGGGAAGTACTTACTAATTTTTTTTTGGCTAAGTTAATACAATGTGCCTCTAAAACTGCCTTCTAAATATTTGTTTGTATCTGCACATCATTTTTGCTGTCTGCCTCCATGTGGCATGGAAGTAAAATTCTATGGCACTGTACAAGTGAACAGTGACTACTCCAAAGGTACATAATTGGTCAAGATCTTAGGAAGCCATAGTGTGGGTCATAGTGAGCCATAGTGTCCCACTGCTTGGCTATAAATGAAAGAAAAAAAAAAAATGGACATCTAAATGATCCTCTCTAGTGACCAAGGGACTTTACAGAAGAGGAAATAGAAAGAATACAAGAGCAAGAGGAGTACATACAGAAGTTTTGCATAACTATTATCTCTGAATTGAAATTCTCTTGTGAAGGAGAGGCTCACAGGATTCGGAAACAGGTAGAATTTATAGTATTCAGCAATTTCAAGAAGTAGTAAAGTTCAGTAGGCTCCCCCCCTAGCTCAAAAAAGCAGTAACCAATGGCTGAGGAGACAGGACTTTCTAGCCCACCAAACTGTTTCTAAATTACAATGAGCTTCAAGCCTTCAGCTTTCCTGAGATTTCACACATGCTCGGAATGAGCTTTACAGTGATGCAGTTGACTTTGGGTCACTTTTGTCCCTATCTCAGGTCTCACTAGGTAGCCCTAATAAAACTGAACTTGGTACACCAAGCTGAATTTGGATGTAATATTTTTTGGCTTGCTGTTGATCCCCTGATCTTATAACAAAATACACTTGGTGTTGGCATTTAGTCTAGGCTCTGTCCCATAGTTATCTGACAACAGACAGATGTGCCTGACTCACTATAAAAGGGGCTCTTTCTCCCTCTCTCTCTTGCCCTCTTGCTCTTTCCTGTAGCTCCTGCTCCTGCCCTCTCCCCCACTTCCCTTCCCCCTCTCTTTCCACATGCTCATGGCTGACCTCTACACCTCTTCTCTCTCTCTCTCTCTCTCTCTCTCTGCCTTTCTCTCAAACCCCTCTCTATGCCCTGAATAAACTCTATTCTATACTATACATCCATGTGGCTGGTACCTCAGAGAGGAAAGGGATGCCCCAGCATGAATCAGCAGAGGTACCCCCTCCCCCCACACCTTACAATACCCCACCAAACATATCTCTGCTCTCTCCTATGTTTTTATAAAATACAACACATGGTATGATAATAGATATGAGGAATTGTTAAAGATGTAAATTAATGATAAAAATGTGTCCTCAAAGTAAAAGGCAAAGCAAACATGAAAGAATAAACAGAACTCCCAAACCACGGCTCACATCGAAGCTTGCTAAAATTGGAGATGGCAGGGGATGTATCCTGTGATGTGCTACCTCACATATGGCATAAGTGGGACACAGAAAGGCTAGAGGAAGAATTTCATACTGGGACCAAATAAACAACACAATATACAGGTAAAAGTTTTCCACTAAACACACAGGAAGATGTATATGATAGTAAACAGAGGCTTCAATGTCAAGAGATGATACTGAAACTGTGGGATGGGAAGCCCAATCACAGACAGTTAAAAGAATAGCAAGTCTTTTCATTTGCATCCTACTTGAAATGGACCAACTTTGAAAGTTTAAGCAAGTAGATGTACCTTTATCTTTTATATGTGTATATGTCACATTTTTAATAAGTGTAGCTGCTTGTATTCTTATGATAACTCGCCCCCCCCCCCAAAAAAAAAAACTGTTTGCAGTGTCCCACATGTAAGACTGAGGGACCCTGCTCCCAGTTGGTTTTGATTGGTAAATAAGTTACCAGCAGTCAATGGTTGGGCAGAGAGGCAGAGGCAGGACTGTTAGGATTCCCATGCAAGGGTCTCAAGAGGAGGACGAGAGCTCCACCATGTTGAGAGAAAGTAAAGGAGAAAGAAGACACCAAGCCTGAGAAGGTGAGGAACAGAGAGTACACATGCCATGTAGGAGGGGAGTACAATGACCCCCAAAAGGCCCCCAACTGGGTCTAGGAGGCAGCGAAGATAGAATATAGATTTTAGTAAATATTAACTTTGGAATATTGGAGGGTGGATGATCCACGTTAAGGTTAGGGAGTGTCATAGTCATTGAGTTTTTTTAGGTATATAAAATATACATTCCCGTATTTCATTTGGAAACTCAGAACATTTGGACTGTCAGCAAGGAATGCTCTACTACCAATGGGATCAATTTGAGTAGCATTTAAATGGGTACTACAACAAATAAATGTTGACTAAATAAGTTGTTCTACTGGTATTATTATAATGCTTAATTTGAGTGAGGTTCAAAATGTTCATCATTTTCAATCTTATTCTACTGCACACCTAGTGAGTTACTCAGGCTTCAAAACTAGTTCTGAATAATTCAGCGCCTTTTCTTTTTTCTTTTTATTATATTGATTTCATCCTTGCGTCTTTTTTCCAAACTAGATGTGTGAATCTTTGTTCATCTTCAGGCCTTTCCCTACACAATTTACCCTCTTAATTCAACATTTCCACTTCAGAAGACCTCTCCCATTTAAAAAAAAAAAATGTCCAGCTGTCTATCAGCTGTCTAAAACCCAGAGGGTCACATCCAATGACTAGTCCTGATTCTGCATAAGTGTTGGTCAGAGAATATATTTACTGCATAGTTGTTATTTATGTTATTTTATGGTTAATAAGGTGAGCCAAAGGGTGAAATGTAAAGTCAATCAGATTACAGCTCAGTTAGAGAGAGAAACATAAGTGAAATCGATCTACTTTATTTTATATAATATGGTATATTTACACTCAAGAATTAAAGTACATGATGTAAAACTATATACATAACAAAAATAAATAAAAATAAATCATCATTCTACTTTCTAGAATTTCTTGAATTTGTTATTTGAGAAACTTTGATAAAACGTTAATATTTCAAATATCCTACTTTAAAGGTTTCTTTCTTTCTTTCTTTCTTTTTTTTTTAAAGACTGACTGTGGTTTTCATAATGCTTCTATTCTGAAGTGTTTTCATTTTCAGCTCTCTTCTGGAATTGTTTGGTTCAAACAAAGGGGAAAGAAATGAAAGCATTAGGGTCCCAAGAATTGCTATGATGTGTGAAGTAACATATTATCTTCAGCCTTTGAGCTCTCCGAGAATAAGCTGTTAAATAATGTCACTACATTATTATTACACTTAGAATATAAATACAGGCTTAGCATCTTGTCAAGATAGTACAACTTTCAAAAGCATACAAAGTGGGAAAATCACATGTGCAATTTTAAAGGAAGCACACAAGATTCTAAAAGATTAAACCAAACAAAAGAAGCTGTATTTTATTAACCATGTATCCCTCGTGGATGTAAATTACAGAAGAAATATAATTAAATAAGTTTACTATTTTAACTTAGTTACCCATTACCACATGCAGAAGGGTATTTTGATCATTCTTAATGACTTTAATTGAAATGAAATTGTATAATTGGCTCATTTACATTTAGATCAGTATCAGTATTTAAACTGAACATAACTACATTTATTATAAAGTAAAAATAAGCTATATTATTAAAACCCTGTATTTTTAACTGATTTAATATCATGCTGAAAATTTAAAAGAACTAAAATGTTTGATGTTTTACCTTTTTTTGCCCTTAAACCACTTTTCCAAGTGTGTAGTACTCTACTGTAAGTCATATTGGGTTTATCCTCAAAGCTAAACAAACACCTAATTATCCCAAGGCACAGACTCCACACTACAATTTTAAAACATCAAAATGAGAAAAGTAATTAGTCTCTTGGGTATAATTAATCTGTCTGCTAAGAATTGGGCCAAATTGTAGTTTAGAGCTTTGTATAATTCAGAAGCCAATTATAATTACACTGAAATGCTGTGCTTGGAGCTGTGGACCTTGGCTCTAAAAGTAAGGCAGATTCATGTATTCCCTATGAATGTGGAGGAACACAGAATAGATCGGGGGAAAATCCCATTGGCAGAGTTGCACTGTCACAGCTAGCCTCAGGGATGTTTACACTTCCTTTATATACTACATATGGCTTGGAGACTATAGTATTTAATAAAATGTCTCAAAAATATAGATTTTTTTTTTGGACTGCACTTTTATCTAACTATGTCAAGCATGGAGTGACTGAATGGCAATTTACAGCCATTGACATAAAAATTAATAACTTTAGTGGTGACCGTTGGGAAAAGAGAATGCTGTTACCAGCAGAAATGGACCATTTCAAAAAACAAATTTTTAGCAAATGACTATTACAACAAATTATTAGTTCAACAGGATTTGTTCACTGAATTTATTTACTTTACTAAAGCAATGTTTTATGAGTTTTATAAATTTTATTAGAGTCATAAGAAAGTAATAGCTTTTGAAGATTTCTACAGCAGTTTTGGTTTCTTCTTGCCAACAGTTTAGGATGTTCTATTTGTCAAACAAGGGACTACAGAGAAATTTAAATCTTATTGCAGTGTATTTGATATTCATAGAAATCTGTTTTTTCTACCTGTATACTAAATATAAATATTATTTTGTAGTTTTTCCATTTGTGCAAATAACGTTGAATCTTTTGCAACGTAATTCCCTGTGTTGTGATATATGTGTCATTTTAATGATATCTTTTCCTTTTCTTTTTCTTTCTTTAACTTTAATTCACTTTAAGTCTGTCCTGGTCACCTTCCCTCCTCCTGTTCACCCCTCCCTCACCCTTCCCCTAATCTCCCATATCCTTCTCCTCTGGGAGAGTGAAGGGCTCACCCAGGTTGTCTCCCACATCCTGGTACATAAACTCTCTGTGGGACTGGACACATTTTCTCCCACTGAGGCCAGATATGATAGTCCATCTAGTCAAACATATCCTACAGACAGGCAATAGCTTTTTTTGGGGGGGGGGCAAGATCAGCCTGTATGTGCTCTTTGGTTGGTGGTTCAGTCTAAGAGCCCCAAGGGTCCAGGAGGTTAGCTGATTTTGTTGGTCTTCCTGTGGAGTTCCTATCTCATTTGGAGCTGAAATCTTACCCCGAACTCTTCCATAAGAGTCCCCAAGCTCCACCCACTGTTTGGCTGTAGATCTCTACTTCCCTCTTAGTCAGGGGCTCTGTGGAGCCTTTCAAAGGACAGCCATGCTAGATAGCATATATCTGCAAACATAACAGTATTTTTAATTCACTTTACATCCCGCTCACTGTCCCTCCTTCGGTCAACCCTCCCCCAACCCTTTCCCTAATCTCACATCCCCTTCTCCTCTGGGATTGATAGAGTGAGGAACTGATGCTTACCCATGGGATGAGTTTCAAGTTGAGCAAATTATTGTTTGATCATTCCTGCAGTCTCTGCTCCACACCCCATCCCTGCATTTCTTGTAGACAGGATAAATTTTGCATGGTATGTATTCACTTGTAAGTGAATATTAGCCATAAAATATGAAATACCTATGCTGCATTCCACAGATTAAAAAAAAAAAAGGCAAAACAAGAAGGAAGGCCTGAGCAAAGATGCTTGAATATCACTCAGAAGGGGGAATAATCTGCTTTAGGAGGCAGATGGGGGGAGGGATCTGGGTGAGAGAAGGGATGGAGAGGGGAATGAGGGGTTCAGGATCAGGTATGGGGAGGAAAAGGAGAGATGGCCAGATTGTCACAACAATAAATGGAAATCTGCAACTTACAGGGTGGGGAGGTGGGGGCATCTAGAGAATGTGATAGAGACCTGGTGTAGGGAAGGCACCCCAGAATCAATGGGGTGACCTTAGCTGAGACTCAAAGCAGTTGTGATATGGAGCTTGAAGAGATCATCTCCTATAGCCAGGCAGGAACTGCAGTGGAACAATAGGGATACCAACCAAAGCTTTGACCCTAAATTTATCCTATCTTTTCCATTTTTTCAAATAAATCAATCATAAATCAATCTTACTTTTCTAGGAACATCATTTAGAAATAAAGATGTACTGTATTGTCTTGATTCATTATATATTACCTGTACTTTGAATACTTAAAGACTTCCTAAACAAAGGCTCCCTTCACCATATTGCATGTACGACTAATGTTTATAAAATTTAATGTTCAAATGATACTATAAATTTAATTACCACAATAGTCTTCTAAAAAGGTCCAGGGAATAAGATGAAGAGAGATAAACATGTTACATCAAAAGCAAATAAGCATTTAAAAAGGAAACCAGAACAAACAGGAAGAAACATGGGTCGTAGCCCTTTTCCTGAGTGGGAGGATGAAAAATCACATACTTGCTCAGGGAGAGTCAAGAGTCCTTGATCTGGGCAGTGGTGGTGCATGCCTTTAATCCCAGCACTTAGAAGGCAGAGGCAGGTGGGATTTCTGAGTTCGAGGCCAGCCTGGTTTACAGAGTGAGTTCCAGGTCAGCCAGGGATACACAGAGAAAACTTGTCTCAAAAAAAAAGGTCCTTGATGAAAAGTAACAAAAAAAAAATTAAAACTGACATTTTGGAGAAGGGTGCATGTGTGCCTTTGTGTGTGTGTGTGTGTGTGTGTGTGTGTGTGTGTGTGTGTGTGTGTGTGTGTGTGTGTGTAACCAGGTTTCTTCTAGGGGGAGCTAGGGACCTAATGTCAGTTCCTTGTTCTATCAGTGGAAATTACTACCTGCTCCATTTCTTCTGTCA
>NC_034610.1:38881444-38913839 GCF_900095145.1 Mus pahari | reverse complement strand
AGCCACCAAACCCAGATACTAATGCACATGCCAGCAAGATTCTGCTGAAGGGACCCTGATATAGTGGCCTCTTGTGAGGCTATGCCAGTACCTGACAAACACAGAAGTGGATGCTCACAGCCAGCTATTGGATGGAACACAGGGTCCCCAATGGAGGAGCTAGAGAAAGTACCCAAGGAGCTGAAGGGCGCTGCTACCCTGTAAATGGAACAACAATATGAACTAACCAGTACCCCCTGAGCTTGAGTCTCTAGCTGCATATGTAGCAGAAGATGGCCTAATCTGCCATCACTGGGAAAAGAGGCCCCTTGGTCTTGCAAACTTTATATGACCCAGCACAAGGGAAGGCCTGGGCCAAGTAGTGGGAGTGGGGGGGTAGGGGAGCAGGGGTGGAGGGGGTATAGGGAACTTTCGGGATAGCATTTGAAATGTAAATAAAGAAAATAATAATAAAAAAATTAAAAAAAAAAGAATACCACATACACAATGAGAAATACCAACATGTCCACTGAGGAATATAAATAAAGTTATAAAGTGGCTCCCCATAAATGTAGCAAGTTAGGGACTAATGGATATAGGAAGGTATCAGTTCTCATCACTATAACATCCACAGGTAACTTTTGTTGCCATTGGGAAAAATTGAAACATATATCTATACTAGCTCTTGTAAAGATGTGAAACACTAAAGATCTAAGTATACAAAATCAAATCAGAGGATGGCACAGAGATACCACATGTAAATTTGAAGACTCCACAGCATACTATTAGGTAGAAATTATAAAGAACATTGTACAAACACATATGGAGGTATAACTATTGTAATAATACATGAATATTATGGAAAATTACAGTTGTAAAGTATAAGTGACTTAGATATCCATCAAAGCATTAATCGGTCCTACAACATTCATGTAATGGAATTCTGCATAGAGGAGGAAGGAAATGAGCTGGTAACATTTAACAATATATAAATCCCATAAATACAATATTGAATTTTTTAAAAGAGAGAACTATGGGCTGAAAGGACACGTAAATTACTGTGCTGTATATATAAAAATTGAAGAATAATGAAAAGCTCATAATTGTCTAGTTTTACAAGTTGGGTTTTGTTGGTGTTGAGGGAATGATTTTGTGTCCAGATTATGGTGTGGTTTTATAGATCTGTTGATATACTCTTTTAATGGAAAACAATAAAAGCAAAGAAAAGTACTTGTAAATTCTGAGGAAATCTGGATAATACTTGTTCCTTTAGTTGTCTTGTATCAGGGTTCTGGCTCTCATAAAGCAGAAAGCTGAGTAAAGATTGTTTTGTTAAACCTTGTATTATTATTATAAGTTGTGAGTCTTTATGTCAAAATAAAAAGTAAAACAAAATTTTCACACCCTGTGACTGATTAGTTTTATCACTTATAAAAAGCCTAACCAAATATTCAGAAATTTGTCTTGTTCCAAAAAAAGTCTAAGAATCTTTTTGCAAGCCACATTTATAGGCTATGTCAATAAATTCTACTTCCTGCCACCATGTAGCAGTCTTTAGCAACAGAAGTCTTTTCTGAATTGCCACTAACAGAAAATTACTAGCAGTGTGATTTCACTTCAAGAAGGAGCATGAACTCATACACACTCACAGCAGGAATAGACTCAATCCTGCTGTGTTTTCAAGTGCTCTAATGTAGTGCCAAAGAGAACAGCAGCCTGCAGCAAAAAGGGAAGATGGACAAGGAGACTCATTCCAACATGGTTGGTATAATTCTTTTTCATTATAATGTATTTAGTCTGTTACCAGACTAAATGTTAGAAATTTCTAATAATGATGAGTCTATGCAAGCCAAGCTCCTATTTATATCCTAAAATTCATAAGAGCATTATATATATATATATATATATATATATATATATATATATATATATATATATGTAATAGTATGTGTGTATAAACTTTACATGCAATTATAACATATGCCTTTGTATACATTAATTTATGTAGTACACATGCAATGAAAACTCCAGATCCACTTTCCTTTATTAACTGTGTTATTGTCTTCCAGAAAATCATGAAGAGAAAACATATAGTTAGTATTTCCCTTTAAGTGAATAGATTGGACAAGAAACCAAGTAGTACTTAGACAATACAAAGTCTAATTAGCACCAAGCATTCAATGGCAAATCTTCATTACTCCTTTCCCCAGCTATGGTAGCTGGGAGCAGGTGTGGATCAAATCAGCATCTATAGAACACTGCTTCTAGCCCTCTCCTGTCACTAATACATGGCTAAATGTCTAAGGAAACCAATCAATCAGGATATTAGGCCAGGTGTCAAGTATGATTGAGGCTGCTTGCACTGGATGGAATCCTGTGGTTGAAAACTAGTTCAATTACACATGGGCTCCTTGGTGCTTATTTGTAAAGAACAAAATAAAGCAGTGCACTGAAAGGATTCTCTCTCTCTCTCTCTCTCTCTCTCTCTCTCTCTCTCTCTCTCTCTCTCTCTCTCTCTCTCTCTCTCTCTCCCTCCCTCCCTCTCTCCCTCCCTCCCTCCCTCCCTCCCTCTCTCCCTTTCTTCCTCTCTGCTTACTACGTGAAGATCTGCATGTATGCCTGCCTGAATGCTGCCATACTTCCTGACATGATAACAATAGAGTAGATCTCTAAACTCTAAGCCAGGCAGCCCGAATTAAAAGAATTGCCAAAGTTATGGTGTCTCTTCACAACAACAGAACATTGACTAAGACAAGACCTCAGTCCCCAGGAGAAGGCAAGGCCATTAGCCAGAAGTTCTTCCTTCCCATCAGATGCCTCTCAAGTGACCTCATTCACAGTTCATCTGGACTAGAGATCAGAAAAGGTAATGAACCCATAACATACTAAAATTTAAAGAAATAAACTACAGAATCCCCTGAGAGCATGAAGATTCTTCAGGTATCCCGCTTATTGTGGATTGACAAATGTAGTCATCTGCGATGTTCATGTTTCAGAAATAACTAGTCTCTCTATTGTTGTACAGGCACTGTTTTCACTTGGGAAGATGAAAGATGACAGTCTGACTCTCATCTTATGCAGCTTAGCCTTTTCAAACCTCAATTCTTATTGGTCTAACAGGAACAAAAAGAGCACTTCAAAGAATTAGTTGTGGTGTGTCCGTGTCTTACAAAGAATAGTGTCCTGTCATTCACAGCCACAGTCCCAACCCAAAGCTGCGGAGTACTGCTCACAGAATGCAGAGATTGCATTGATTTTATGGTATATGAAATATCAACAGGATATAAAATATCTGTGTCTGGTTTAAATTGGAAGTTCTCACAAGCTCTTGATAAATCCCCAGCCCACAGCCCAATATTATATAATGGTTTCACAACCAGCACCATGATAACTTCTATCCTCTCAAAAGAAATAAAGAGGGAGGAAGAAACTTTCGACTATTTTTCCTCTAATGAAGGCATATGTCACTCTTTGGTACCAGAAACTGACCACAGACTCTCTATAGATCGGTGACATTGTGGTGAATAAATGTCCGTTCTTCACTCTTATTGCTGCGATAAAATCCACTGACAAAGCAACCTAAAATAGTTAGAGTTCATTCCATCTCATACTAAATATGTGGTTACAGTCTCTTAAAGCAGGGAAGTTTTACTAACAGAAGCTCGAAGCAGTTAATCACAACCACACATGATATTAAGAGTCAAGAGATAAATTCATGCACACTCACCTGTTCAGGTCACTTTTTACACCATAATATAGGTTGTAGCCCATCCAGACTTTGAAAAGTTCTGTCCACATCCAGGGTGTGTCTCCCCACCTCAACTAATCCTTGAACACAATCACCACACACATGCCCATAGGTCAACTTAATGCTGACAGTCCATCACTAAGACTCTTATCACATCTTTCTACACTGTATCAACTTGACAAAAACAAACTTCACAGTTCTAATCCTGATCAACTTCACAAACATTAGCAAACTTTATGACTATCAAACTTTAACCTTCTACTGCTTATCCCCTAACCTCTTCTTTATAGCTCATAATGTAAACTATAGATCAGTTTTAGAAATAAAAATAATATAGCATAGTTTTCATCTTTTTTTCTACACAACCACAAAGTCTAGAGAAAAATATTCTCTAGCTCTCTGTCCATCAAGATAGTTGAGTCATGACTGGAAAACAAAATGGCTTCAGAAGGAAAGTTGGATGCTAGAAAAGGCTGGATAGAGAGTCAACAGTGCTGAGCCCGGATGCCTGTTTAATTCTGCTTGCTTACAGTCTGTTATGCTACCAAGCAGTTGCCTGGCAGCTCTCTTTTTCTGCCTTCAAAGAAGTCATGGGTTGACAAGGAGGCACTTTGAAGTGGGAATTTTTGTTTGCTGTTTGTTTGTTTTGTTTCATTAGAGGCTCAGAGATGTCATGTGATTTTTTTTTTTCTGGAAGCTATCTTATGAGAGGATGTTTTCCTGGAGCACATGTTTGAGAGGACTCATGATGTTTGAAAAGTGTATAAGTATAACCCAACACGCGGTGGACAACGCTCTCATATTGGTTCACCTTGCAGCTCATTGCTGGTTTTCATTGGGCTTGCTGACCCTGGTCTTCACTGATGATGGTCTTGCACTGGTTCACCTTGCTTTCTTTGCTGAGGTTCACTTGTCATGACTTCATAGAGGAAAATGCACCAAAGAATTTCTGGTGGTATTCTAGCTGCTTCTAACCACTTCTGTAGATACTTACTGGTCATCTGAGCCTCATTGTTTCTTCTGATTCGAGCTGCTACTGATTCATGTTTGGTGTTTTGCTATGGACGAGACTGCTGACAAAAAAGGTCAGAATTGCCCCCAAAGAACTACTTCTAAACAAACAGGTCTATATCCCATATGTCTTATTAAACATCTATTAACCCCTACTCTGTTAATTTGGCAATAGGGGAAGCTAAAGCATTTAAGAACTCTTATTAAAGTAGGTTATGGAAAATCTAAGCCTTCAGAGCTTTTCAAATGTTGGGTTTATAGTAACTTTCATTTCCCTCAGTGTTTGGTAGCAATGAGGCAGCAGACAGTGGAATCTTCTATTGTTACAGTCTCCATGCAGTATTACATATGTAGACACTTGGTCCTGGGCAACATCCATTAAGACTTAGAAGATGTGGTTGTTCCCTGGAACTCTTCTGTTTACCAGGGTCAAGGAAATCTCCCACCTGCCTGCTAATAGCCTTTTATCCTTTCTTAATAAGTTCCCCACACCACTACTTCTATTCTGTAGCTTCTTCAGGCCCAGGCCACTTTGCCTTTCCAGCTTTCAAATAACTCCCAAAACAGCTCAGTACTGACCTCTGGAACAGCTTGTGGCATCCTACTTTGTAGCACCACATTTGGGAGCTGAGATCAGAGCTGGGCCACCCTGGAGTTTAGAATCAGGCCTGCTATTCAGGAATAAGGTGCTGGATATGACTAGGATCAACTGACCACGGGTAATCATTGCCAGTTAGGTAGGATTGCCAAACCAGCAAGATTATCTCCCCAGTGGGATCACAAGGTTGCCCACCACTGTGTTCAGATCTATGAACTGAAACTGCTGCTTCTGTTGGCTGTTTCTCTCTTTGTCTTACCAACTTAGCTCTCAACTAATGAAAGTAGGCAAGGAAAGACCAATGGGGAAAAGCCTTGCATTTGGCCTTGTTATGGGAAATAAAAAGAATGGCAAAATCCTGCTACACCCAGTTACTCTCAGCTCCAGTGGTCTTGCCAGCTAGTTCTTATCTCGTGGAGATTTTCTGACTCAGGGCTTCAAAATCTCTCCATCCAGCCTGCTAAGTTCCCACTGGCGAGTCGAGTTGCTACCCTGCCAGCCCCATGCTTCAAAACCCGCACAGCCTCTGTGGTGCACATCTGGTGGGCTGTACCTTTCTCTCTTGAACCCAGTTGAACTAACGCATGAAGGAAAATACCAAACAAATTTAGTTCAGAGACTCTGGTAACTCAGTCACTGGGCACAGTAACTAGAACCCTGATCTTGTAAGCCATATTAAATCTAAATCCTCCAGTGGTGAATCCTGGCAGAGTTCCCATATAAGACAGGAGACACTAGTAGCTACATCTTGCCTTATTGCTATCCCCATCCAAAAAGGCCGCTAACTCTCTCCTCTTCCTCTGTCCAACTCATAAGTCCCACCTACTCTCCCAGTGATTGGTCCCTTTATTCATTGAGGAAGGTTTACAAGAAGTCACCTGACTACAGGATTCATTCCTCCTTCCGACCCCTCCTGGGAAAGCGGAATTAGCATCCAAATACAAGCAACACTAGGGCCAGCCACCACACAGAATGACTGTCTTCCAGACAATTCACTGAGGAAGCCTAAGGAGCTGGCTTTTATAACAACAGAATGGATGGTTGAACCAATCACAGCCTCCTGTTTGGGCCATGCTGACTATGCCTGTTAGGGTGGATCCAAGTCCAAGACTTTTGAGAAAATCACAGCCTTGCCATGTAGCATCAGTCACAGATGGAACCGAGGCCCCTCTAGCACTGTGGGTGCTCTGGCCATGGTAAAAATGGCTTCAGGGTCCTTCAAAGCTCATTGAGATTTTTTTTTTTTCCATAGTGAAAAACAATCTGTTCCAAATTATTTCCAATAACTGTAGCTGGGAATGTACTCCCAGGGACCAGAACAAACAGAGACAATCTTTGTGGAGTGGTCTCAAGGTGTCTGTGGAGTGTTCAGGGTGGCCAGAGCTGGCATAAGAGTGGAGGGGCTGGCTGTTAAGATTGTGGGTCCCTTTCTTCCTAGCAATTAGCCTCAGTTCAGCACAGGCTACATAGAAGTCAGATTGACCTACCTCCAGCATATCAGTTTACAGAAAATTATGTTTGCAGCATAAATATAAAGACCTTATCATTTAACACTAACAGAGATTGTCAAAATACTTAATAGCTGCCCAGTGAAATAGTAAGAGATGAATTCTTTTCATGTGTAAAATACATGAATATTTGATGTGTAATATACATAATATACACTAAAACTAACATAAAATCGTGTCTGAGCTTTTGGGAAGGCATGTCCAATATTTGATAATTGTTCTAGCATATGGAAGTGTGTTTATGTGTGTGTGTGTGTGTGTGTGTGTGTGTGTGTGTATGTGTGCGTTTTGTATGTGCATGTCTGTTTGTGTAGTGTGCCAGTGTACATGTGCCAGTCTGTCACAATGGAAAGTTGGTTAAAATTATTTCTTCTATATATGTGTGAGATGCTTTTCTATACCTAGGAATAGAAATTAAATTTTTATGTGTTTTTAGATTTCTCAACATGTTAAATATTCCTAGTGTTATTTTTAGTTATCTTTGTATAGCACACAGAATACAAGATAAGAATTAAAATGTTTACACTTTTATGTAAACTAAAACTGTAAAATTACTAAGGATAAGGTAAAAAGACAGAGATGCAGTGTATTGCATTACAAAATCAATTGCTCCTCCTCAAAAGATCAATAATTGTTTACATGAGCAGCTGTGCTCCCAGGCTACAGGTATTATCTTAATAAAGTTTGAAAATAAACCTCTGCTCAGGCCATAGAATGAAGCACTTATGAATTCAAACATCTCACTATGATCTTACCATTAGGAGGCTGAACCAGCTACCATGACAGCACATTTGTGCTGGAGGGGATAGAAGTAGGGTGGGTTTTTGTTACTTGGTTGGGGGTAGCAGAGAGAGAGAAGAAATAAAGACACAGGAGAGAAGAGAGAGCCACCATAAGAGGAGATGGACTATGAGCACATGGCCATGAAAACAAATATTTGGGGAACGCCAATTGGGAGGTAGCTAGGACAACAGTTAGAAAAGTAGATTAAGTGTGACCCACTCCCCCCCCCCAGGAGTTGTCAAAGACAAATTAAAACTTTGTCTCATTCATTTGTCAGCCAGATGGGAATAAGTTTAAACTGGTTCGGCTACTTAGTTAGATTTACCAGATAATTAAAAATCATGGGGGATTTGATTGGGGATTCTTAACCAAAGAAACCGTCGTTTCTCTAGAAGAAATTGCACTTAACTAGAAATTAATGTACTATACAGAGAAAGTCCTGAAGAAGAAATAGGAGTCACCCATGTATCATAGTATTTTTTTTTTAATGGTTGGGAAGGTACATGGCCATAATTTGCTGTGGTAAAATACTTTTTATTTGTATTAAATTTGCTCAACTTCCTTGTATTTAAATGTCATTCTTCACACTTACTGAACTGTTCCTGTCAGTTTACTGCAAATGAGAGAAAAATATAAATTAAGAACTAAATTATATTGAAGAAACATTTTTCTGTTGTAATTATTATAGCTACATTAAAATAACTGGAGTTATTTTGTGTTCAATAGCAAAGTAAATATTTAACTGTGAGTATCTTAGGGAAGAAATTGCCCTCAATAACTTCTAATATGTCATAGTCTTATAATTATAGTCCAGAGATGCTGCACAAAATGATTGCTTTGCCAGAAAACAATTGATGAAAATTACCCAACCAATACCATTTAGTACAGTAGTTTATAAAAATGACTTTCAGATACTGTCAAGTAGTTCCTTCCCTCACAGAATAGAGCTATTTCTGAGACAAATGATGGCCACTATTAATGCATTCAATTTCAACAAATTGATTTAATGAATGTAAACAAATGTGATTTTTATTCATGGCTGTCTTTAAAGACCTTGGCTTTGAATTATGATTGTACACTCAAGTGCTTTATTTACATTGTCTAGAGGAAAAAGTACCATTTAGGCACAAGGAAAAATTTAGACACAGTAAAACAAAATGCAGCGCTTGATGAGTTTACATGTAACTGAACATGCTTGGTCATGAGTGAGAAATACTAAGGGGTCATTAAATTCACAAAGTTGGCATATTTGCCACAAATTACACATATAGGTTGTTGGGGTTGGAGATGACTATATTTATTAGCTGCCTCTTATAATTTTAATTCATAATATTCGCGGAGAAACTTACATGACTTTGTGCCATGATTCTGCTATACCTTTGACAAGCACTGCATAAAATCTGAGCTATTTTTCTACAGTATGCTTCTAGAGTGTAGGGAGGGCTCAATAGGTAAAGTGTTTGCTACACCAGCATGAAAACCTCACATTGGCTCATGAGCAGCCCCATAAAATGCTGGGTGTGATGGCATGCACCTGCAATACCAGTGCTGGAGAGAAGAGATAGGAGGATGCCAGGACTAGAACGCCTAGCCAGCCAAACAATGACCTCTGGGTTCAATGAAGACTCCCATCATTCAAAAATAGAATATGACTTTAACATAGGCACGCATTATGTTCATACACATATGTGCAATATATATATATATATATATATATATATATATATATATATATATAGTCAAATTCACAAATGCAACTATAAGCATACAAAAAATATCAAATGTCCTTTCCTACAAAGTGTCCATCTCTAAGTTCACCAATTGTCACTTTCTTTAATGCGACTGAAAATCTTTCAACATAACAACTTGTAGATTCTTTTTTAAGACTTTGCTGTTTGATTCATAGGAACAGTCAAAAGGTGTTTGTACATGAGGCTATGGAGAGAGACACATACCCAGCATGTGTTAGGAAACTTCATAACAGCAGAAAGAAAACAAAAGGTGCAATTAAATCCCTGTGTTTCATCACTGCAAATGTATGATGGTGCCAGTTTAATACAAAAAATCTGAAAATCCTCCAAGTATTACTTCCAAATTCAGACTTATCAAAAGGAAAACAAAATTATATGTCAGAGCTGTCACTTGTCCAAGATCAGAAAGTTAAGAATATCTCTATAGAAAAATCTGCATATCCCAGACACAGAAGAATATGTTTTCAAAGTGTTGAATTTGAAAGCATTTATTAGATTTTTTTTTAAAGAAGATAAGAGAGAATCTGTCCCAGGGAAAGGAAGTGAGTCAAATCCCCTTCAAAAGGTAGTTTTATCAAAGGCCAATAGACAGCATGTGTGGCATATTAGCAATAGAGCCCTTAATCCAGCCTAGGGCAAGCAAAGCCTGGCCTTATTTTTCAGGTCCATTGCAAAAAATAGGAAGGGGGAAAGTCTTGTGTAATGAGGAGATAGGTGAAAGGTTGGGTAACATGCCCAAAGAAGACTAAGAGTCACTAGTTTCTTGTATTTTTGGTAGAGACTGGCTCTTCAAATGTCCAAAGGACATTTCCATATAAGAAGTGTCTGAAAGAATTACAGACCTAATTAGTGTGTGATGTGACATTGGTTACTAGTTTTTCCTACAGGCTTTCTCCTCTTCATGTTTAACTGTCTGGTTCCTAAGACAGGGATGGGATAGAAGGAGCTAGATTGCCTTTCTATGTAATCTGGCAGAAATGCAGCCTGGTCCAGAAGCTAGAGGTATAGGCTGTTCATGTGTGGAAACATTGGTCAATGAGGATGGAGAGTTAGAAATTTGTCCTACTTGCTTAATGAGGCACTGAACAAATAGATTGTTGAGCCACTGAGAAAGGATACCAAGCACTGCATTCACATCTTGGAAAACCCACTCTACTTGTGCATGAAGCAAATAGACAGAAGTATAAATGTAGGCTACTCAGATAGAAGAAAAACTAATGAAGAAATGGGCGTAGGTAGAAGGACTGTGCAAAAAGATGAAAAAAGAAGCAAAAAGTAGAATTTTCAGAACAAAACTAGGAGTAGCAATTAATTACTATAGTTTATTGATGTTTAGTCAAGTAACTGTATTTAGAACCCTTATCAAACATGAATATCACTTAAAAAGAGTTTTCTACATGTCAAGATTCCAAATGGTTGTTTAAGATTTGACTTTTATCATCTGCAACTTGCAAAATTGACCTGTGTATCACATGTAGTCCTCTGCTCTCTCCCCTATAACCCTAATAATACCATTAGAAGACTATGCATTCAAGTACCTCATGCATTCAAGTTAGCTCTATCTCCCGTACCTTCAGACTCTAACACTGCTGCGTAAAGACATGTGCTGAGCACCTATGTGTCAACACTTACAGCACGCACCTCAACTCCTCTGTCACACTAACCTTACCGTCTGAGGAACCATAGTAAGAAGAACTTGTGCTCCAGAGAGCCCTTTGGTGACGTAAGACGCTGTACCATGCCTTAGCTATTCTACACCACTTCAGATAGCCAAGTTATGCCTCATCGCTGAATGGTCCCAAGGCTAAACTCAAGTATCACACAGCTGCTCCAACATCTGCCCAACATGAGTAAAGCAAATAGAGATGCAATTACCGTTCAATGAAGGTGGGCCAGGCATCCGTAGGCATCCGTATCAAAAATCATCATCCATGATCTAACTCCAGGAACCCAGAGCCCATCAAAAGGTCACAAATAAAACAAGACAACAGGTCTCTCAAAATTTAGTCCTACAAGCAATGGTCCCTCCTGAAAACAACTTCAAACGCATAAGAGAATGAAATTAAATAGATATAGATGCATTATGAGAAATCAAAGAGGATGTGAATAAATGCTGGAGTGAGGACCAAGAAAACACAAATAGTTTAATGAGTATGGAACGTAATTCCAGATATGAGAATAAAATTAAATAAAGAGATACAAATAATTAAATAAATAAAAGTCTTCTATAACTTTAGGTTACAGAATAAGGTAACTGGGGAAAACACTTGAAGATGGAAAGACTTCCCATGCTCATAGTTTGAAAGGTTAATATTGGAGAAATGGCCATTTTAACAAAAGCAATCTATAAACTCAATACAATTTTCATTGCCCATAGTCATTAAAAAACAAGCAAACAAACCTTAAAAGGATAAAGAAAACGCTTCTAAACTGAAGAGATGTTGTGGTAAATATCTCCATGTCTAGTTCCAAGTTATAATACAAAGCCCTGGGGATAAAAAAAAAAATCACAGTACTGGCAAGACAGCAGACACATACATGACATGAATAAAGGGCTTACATATGTAAGTCTATGAAACTAAGAAATAATTTGTTGTTGTTATTGTTGTCATGGTGGTGGTGGTATTTGTTTATTTATTTGTTTTGCAAAAACATCAAAAACATAGACTGGAGAAATGACAACATCTTTACCAAATCAAGTTGGGACAGTTGGAGATCCACATGTAGAAGAATGAAATTAGATTCTTGTCTCTCACTTAACTCATCTCTGCCTAGGAAAGGATGAGACCCTAAGAGCAGGTACTGTGAAAGTGCTTAGTGAAAGGCAAAGAGACCACAGTGCACAGACACTGGCAAATACTGTCTGAATAGGACCCTAGTACTAGCACAGGTTATACAACCAATAGTTGACAAATGGGATCTCATCAACCTAAAAATTATCTATTTAACAATGGATACTACCAGCCAAGTGAAGACGAAGCCCACAGAGTGGAAGAAAATATGTGCCAGTTATATATCCAAAAGAGGTGTGGTGTACACAAAGAATTCAATAAATTGTATGTGAAAAAGAAAAAAATCAAAAGCTAGGTCATTGATCTGAACAGAGAGTTCTCAGAAGAGGAAAGATAAATGGCTAATAAACACGATAAACAGTTCAACACTCTTAGCTATCAGACAAATGCAAAATAAAACTACATTGAGACTCTTTCTTACTCAGGTTGGAATAGCTACCAACAAGAAATTAAATGGCAACAGATGCTGATGAAGAGAAAGAAAAACCCCTATTTATTATATTATATTGGGCATATAAACTAGTGTGACCACTGTACAAATCAAAGTGAAATTTTCCATTCTCCCCCTCAAAATAGGAGTAACATTACTATTCTACTCAGCTCCTGGGTACATTTATAAAGGATGCTATACCCCACTGTAGAGATCTGCTATTCACAATATATAGGAAATTGATTCAGCCTAGATTGGCATTGATCGATGAATTAATAATGAAAATGTGCTACATGCCCAAAATGGAATTTAAATAAATGTGAATTTTTCTGGAATGCGTAAAATTATAAGAACAAAGAAGTCTGAATGAGGTAATCCTAACTGAGAGAAACAGATCATATATTCTGTTTCACGTGTGGATCTTTGCTTCAAATCTTTAGAGTTATGTATTAGCATTAAGTACCCATGGAAGCAAGGGAACTGCAAATAGGTCACTAGGATGGGAGTTGCCTTAAAAGTGGAAAAACAAGAAGAACATAGGTGATAAAAAAAAAACAAAGAGGGCCAATTTGATATTAAAGAATTCAAAGCAAGAATGGGGTTGGGTAACAGTTAGCCCTATGGAAACTTTCTTCTTTGCAAGAAAAATTAAAAATAAAATTGAAAAGGAAAGACTTAAAAGGAAATAGCCTCCATTCTGGATAATGCTGCTGTTTAAAGCAAAGCTTTCTTGAACAAAGTTCACAGCAAACACTGAGATATCTCCTTATGAATTGTTTGTCAGAGAGATCCCAGAAGTCCCCGAGACTACACATACTCTGGGCAACCTTCTTGGTTGCCTACCAGAACTAATTGGCAAGATTCTTGCTGAAAATGCAATGCACCTTATGTAATCCCTCTGTAAACGTTTCTGATAGTAGGTTTCTGGGTGGAACGAGGAGCTAGAAGCCTCTCAAGGGAGAAAAGGTACCAAGGATCTTACTCTGCCGTGAGCCACATGTATGATCTACAATACAGCCAGGCAAGATACGTACAAACTGACTAAAAGTAGGAAAACTTTGTGGTCTTTTATCTACTCTCTGAAGGCATTTGACACATCACACACACACACACACACACACACACACACACATACACACACATATACATACATACACACATACGCACACAAACATACACACACACAAACACACACACAAACACACACATACACACACATACACACACACATACACACAAACATATGCACACAAACATACACACACACAAACATAAACACACAAACACACACACACAAACACACACACACAAACATACACACAAACACACACGTACATACATACACACACATACGCACACAAACATACACACACACAAACATACATGCACACAAACACACACACAAATACACACACATACACACACACATACACACAAACATATGCACACAAACATACACACACAAGCATACACACACACAAACACACACACACATACACACACAAACATACACACACACAAACATACACACACACAAACACACACACACAAACACACACACAAACACACACACATGCACACATACACACACACATACACACAAACATACGCACACAAACATACACACACAAACATACACACACAAACACACACACAAACACACACACAAATACACACACACAACACACACACACACACACACACACACACACACACATTAAATCTAGTACTCTCAGTCTGGTCAAAAAATCCATGATGAGGTCATGAGCTCCTGAGGAAACTTTTTGCTACACTGTTACTACATCATGCTACCTTCTAGATATTTATACTTGCATCCATAGATAAATGCTACTCCCAGTCTTCATCAAAAAAGCTTGCAAGGAATGTCCGTTAATATAGACTCTAGACTGTTCAAGGTGATGGATAATAAGCGATGGCTGGGTGTTTAGTACTAAATAAAAAAAAAAATGTATTTACTTAGAAGCATTCAGAATGTCGACAAAACAGCTGCAAATATTTTTTTTTTCAATTACAGAGTGGTATTCAGTTAACAGAGCAATGGTTATCTTCATATAAGTTGTATCAGAGACAACTGAAAATGCAAAAACAAAAGAAAAAGAAAAAATACTGTCCCCATATATAACTAATTTGTACTGTGCACCAACTTAAATTTCCATGCCAATTGAAAACCCTCAGAATGTAACATTATATATATATATATATCTATTATGAATATATATATATATATATCTATTATATATATAATAGATATATATATATATATATATATATAATCAAATTTAAGTCGTATGAATATCTGAAGAGAATAAGCATCCTAAAAGTACAGATGGGTTTACTTGTTTTATTGACTGTTTCTTTGATGATTTCATATATACATAAATGGAATATTGATTACTATAAACCTCACTTACTCTAATCCCCAGCTTTCCTTAGGTATTTTCAATAGTAAATGTACAAGGTACCTCCCCTGATAAAATAAGTTTATTAATATCAATGAGCCACCAATTCAAAGGCAAAACAATTCCTTTTGTAAAGCAGAATGCTTTAATATTCTATTTCACTACTGTTCAGAAAATATGGAGCAAGAGCAAAGCAGCCAGACATAATTAATATTTCAAAGTAGAATAAGTTGTTGCTAAGATTCTCATTTTTATTCTTTTGATGCAAAATGATTGGAAAAAATCACCACAAAGCACCTTTTAATTCCATAACTGTCATGATTTGTGGAAGTAATTTTGAATTTTAGACAGAATTTACAAAGAAGAGAAATTCAAATACATGCCTTACTGTAAGCATATATCATATGGCATGTAGTTTAATGCCATGGTACATTCAGACAGCTCATATACCACAATAAAACTTTAAAATATCGTGGTATATAAGCTTCTTTAAGCAAATTATATTTTGTTCCATTTCTATGCTAGATTGAGCAGCAAGGCTTGGATCAGTAAAATAATGACATATTAATGTGTTTCATTGTTAAATATTAGATTTTATTTTATTGTAGTTCTTTACAATAAATTAAGTTTTCTCTGGGAAAATGCATAAACAGATTAAGCCTGAATTTATCCATTTCATTCTCTTACAACATTGAGAATTAAGATTAATTCTTTATTCACATTTAATGATCTCAGAAAGCATAACTGAGTTTTGGTGAAGCAAACACTAATCCAAATGACTACATTTGTAATCAGTTCACTTCACATAGTTAGCTCTGCTTCACATCAAAATAAATATACTCTATATGCAATGTTTATCAGCTTTGGAAATTAATTTCCATCATGCTGAGAAGCATCCAGAGACTCAAGCTCAGTGAATAATCACAGGAAAGGCATACTCAGCTTCACAAATCAGAAAGAACTGAGATGCTTAATAACACTCTCTTGCTATGTGGTCCCTTTAACAGAAGATAGCAAATGCCAACTTTTCCTTAACTATGGCTTTTACTGCTTGTAAAGCATATAACATTTCAGAACACAGGAGAGTTCTGACTTCTACATCACAGGATGACTCTAGATTCTTAATCTATTATTTTTTCCATCTGATGCCCAAATAAATTAAAACCATTTTTACACAATCAAAAAAAAAACTACTTAAGAACATATTACAGAATATGTAAATATTCTCTCAGTATAAATAGTCACTGTCCTAAAATTAATACATAATATCATTAGCTATCTTGGAATTGAATGCTAAGCATGTCCTTACATCTTACTGCAAATTTCCTTTAATATTCACACTCATGTTAAGTTAGATCATGGCCTAATTTGGTAAATAAAAGCTTGAGGGAAGGCTAGCAATTTTTCTCCAAGGTCATATAGATGGTTGATTGCTCATACTAAATTTGGAACCAAGTCTTATCCCAGGAGTCTCTCTTCTTATGTGGTATTTTAAAATATATTTGCATGCAATATCCTTTAAATCACTAAGTCATAGCCATTATTTATTACCCTTTTCAAAAACTCACAACATAAGACAATGACAAATATAGGATTGGATCTCAGCGAATAAATTCTAAATGTGTGTCTTTGCTCATAAAATGAACGTTGGAGGATTAAACGCCCTACCTGTCCCACTCGGCAATCAGAATTTTCAGTAGCATGTAGAAGTTAAATCCCACAAAGAAGAAAACATGTAACATATAATAAGAATGATTACAGATATTAGGCAAAATGTAAGGCAAACTAAGGAGAGAGTTAATAATGTCAATATCTGTCACTCATTTCTTAGCCCCTGATAATATTAACCAGAAACCAGAAACTGACTGTTTCTCCCACTCATGTGTCAATATTTTCTGGATAGATTCCAAACAGCTTCTACCGAAGCGCATTGAAAAGACAATAATAGAAAATGGATAGCAGATTTGGAAGAAGGAAACTAAAAACCAAAAACAAAACACAGGCTTGTACAAAGTTGAACATGCTAGACTTGTTTTTTTTTATATATTATTTATATCTTTTTATTCAAGAACAAGTCATACTTGTTTGATCTTTTCAGAGTTCTTTGGTTTTCACCTCCATGTGAGTTTGAAAATCTAATCACTTCTACAAAAACGTTAGATAGGGTGCTTACTGGATTTATATTAACTACATAGGTAATTTGTAGCGAATTTTAACCTTTTTAAATAGTGTTGAGTTTTCTGATCTAAGCAAACTTTGCTGAATTTATTAATTTGAATACCATTGTTGGTTATGGGGTTATCTGATAGTCAATATAGTTAGTCATGTCTTTGCTGAAAGCAGACACCTTTCACATTCCTTTCTCTTCTAGGCACTGTCCTCCTTTCCTGGCTGTACCAGTTAGTATGTTTAAATTGCCACAGTTACTGTCTTGTAGCATCACAGCACATCACGTATATAGTATTTCTGCAGTATCATTCCCAGGTCTGTGGTCTGTCCCACATATTATGCTTTTATGCTTTCACACATTTGACTTCAATGGCTGTCACAACCTGTATCATTTTGCTGTTGTTTAAGAAATCGAGCTTGCAGAGGTATAGGCAATAAAAACATATATTCAAGTTGTGGGTTTTTTTTTTTTGTCTGAATTCTTCATTATCTAGTATATTGTGCTTCTCTCTTGTGACCTTTCTTCTCCTTTCTGATGCCTTCATTTAATATCTTTTACAAATAAGTTTATTGATAATGAATTATTACAGATTCTCTGTGCCTACAAAGGCAGCATTTCATCCTCACGTTGAAAAGTGTTTTGCCAGATTCAGAGCTCTGCAGTGACAGTTTTGTCATATTGTTACTCCAAAGTTTGTTGGCTTCTATCTTGTCATCTCCCTACACTCCTTGTCTTTTATTTAATGTGTCATTTTCTCTTCATGTCTTGTACATTCCCCCCTTTACCTCTGGTCTTAAGAATTTGATAGTTACACATTGAAGTATGTCTCTTTATAATTTCTGAGGTTGAGATTTCCTCAGCTTCTTTGAACTGAGAAATTTCAGTAACTTTGGTTTTTTTTTTCCTGTCTTTACTTATTCAAATTTTGTGGCTTCTCTCCCTCTCCTTCAATCAGGATCACTACACTTAATTGTGGTCCAAAGCACTTATCCAACAAATTCCCTCATTTGTTCCATTTTTAATGGACAATTGCTGTTGGATTTCATCACTGATTTTTTTTTTCTTCTATAACTTGCATTCTTTTAAAATTTTACACTTTGAACTGCAGATGTTTGTTCTTCTTATTAAAGATTCAAGTTATCTCTTCTTTATAGTATCTTAAAGTTTTAATGTAACTGTCTTAATATATTTGATAAAACTATATATTAATGTTAAGTTTATTACCACTGTCATCTCAGTCAGATATCAGGTCATCACAATGAGATCTGTTTTCAGAATGTCTTTTCATGACATTACTATGCCTGGTAATCCTGCCACATATACTTTGTTATGTACTGGATATGTTTATGTTGGTTTGAATAATTGGGAACTTTGTCTGGAGGCACTACAATGCTACTGGAATGACTTTTAATTTTGATTTGAAAAACAGGAAAGACAAACCCCGAACTCTATATCCTGCTACCACAGTATCATTCTTTCAAAATTTTCCACTCAATACTCTGTACACTATAAATTTTCCAGTTAGGCTGGTAGAAAGAGCTGCTTGTCTTAGTTTGGCTGCTTGTCTTAGTTTGGGTCTCTGTTACTGCAAAGAGATACCATGACCAATGCAACTCTTAAATATCTCTCTCTCTCTCTCTCTCTCTCTCTCTCTCTCTCTCTCTCTCTCTCTCACACACACACACACACACACACATACACATTCATTAATTGGGGTTGGCTTACAGGTTCAGAATTTTAGTCAATTATCATAATTATCATTATGGCAGGAAGCATGTCAGAATGCAGGCAGACATGGTGCTAAAGAATTAGCTGAGAGTTCTGCATCTTGATCTGAAGGCAGCCAAGAGGAGTCTCTCTTCCAGGCATATAGGAAAAGAGTTTAAAAGCCCAACCCCAAAGTGACATACTTTCTCCAACAAGGCCATATCTCGTAATAGTCCCATTCACTGGGCCAAACATGTTCAAGGCACCACATTCCTCCTAAGAACCATGTCCTAAGCATTTCCTTTCTAATTCTTCTAGTAGTTCTTACACAAACCTTGAGATTTCTCTCTTACATATATTGGTCCAACACGGCTGAACATGTAATGGTAAACAGTTCCACAGCCCTCTTGGATCAGCCTTCTCCTCATCAATGCGCAGTTCTGTTAGTTCTGGATGCCTTGAGCTTTATCTCTAGATCAGTGCCTTCAGGAGAACCATAGCACTGACTGGCTTCCCACATCTCCACTGAGGTTCAGAAACATTTAAGACCATAATGCTGGGACATTCGCGTCTATCTCAGTGATTCACCAAATTTTAAGTATTACTGAGCTGTGTTACAAAATTCTATGCCATAAATGTAATTTTATCTTTTTTTGTTTAAATATATTTTCATTTTTCATAATTTTTTAGGTAAAGAAATCTTAGAAGATGACTTTTCCCAAGAAGGTGTATTTGGTTTGAATAATTAGAAGTAGAATCTTTAGAGATACTACAAACATTTTCATAACAAAAATTACTTTGATTCATGTGTTTCAAAATGTGTAAGATTCTGTGAAATTACATAATTACCTAAAACTTCCAGAAGTTTGCTAGATCTGTTGTTTCAAACTTTACCCCTTCTCCATCTACAATTTCAAAGACGTTTTCTGCCTCACTGCTCACAATTTCTTGTCTATGGCTCCTAGTCACCTCCATAGAGCATTAGAGTTTCATTATTCTACCTCGCTTACTCAATAAATGGTTAGTGAATATTTTTAAACACACTGTGTTCTAAGGACTAAAGATTCCTGTCCTGATGGGAGCCAACAATTCAATGAGTACTGACAGAAAACAAACCAAACTGCCCAAAAGTTAAGATCTAAAGTATGCAACATGTTAGCAGGTCAGTATTTTCAGTGAAATAAAGGACAGTGATGAGGGTAAGGACGGTTTGGAAGAAATCAACTTACTCGGTTTACTGAGGGTTTTAAAAAAAAATGTTGACGTAATTCTCAATAGTTTCATGCATTGTGTTTTATTTATAGTCTCCCTTTGTCTCCACTCTCTGAACCCCTCCCATAGCTATCCTCTGCACATTTAACTCCTTACCCAACTGAGTTTTCTTATTTTTCCTTACTGAATCTCATTATATTACCCTCCTACTCTTGGGAGGGGGGTAGCCTATCCTGAAGTAGGGTGAACCTATCCTGGGTCATGTTACTAAAGACAACTGATTCTCCCTTTTGAGGTATTAATTTCCAATAGTGACTCAGCTAGTGGTGGGATATTTTACCAACCTCCCCTACTCTATGCTAGGATTTTGCGTGGTTTGAGCTAGGCCTTATGCATGCTGTCACTTTTCTGTGTGAATTCCTATGTCTTGTTTTGAGGTATTGTTTCACTGTTGTTGTTTATTTGTTTGTTTTTCATCTATCCCCACAGTCTGACCACAAACTGACCGTATAGCTGTAAACATTCTCTTTTCTTCCCTGTGATGGGTTTATAGGCATACAGCACTTTGTTCTAGTTTTTCCTATGCTGGCAATTAAACTCGGGTCTTCATGCATACCAGGAACAGTGTTCACTTCATTCCATCCCCAAACCATGAAATGCCTGGCGCTGAATGGAGTGTGTAAAAGTATCTTTTATTCAACAGATGTAATTGTCTCTTGGAGGCTTTCTCTTTTTTTTTTTTTTTTTTTTTTTTCTTTTTTTAATATTTCAATTGCTATCCAGGAAGTTCCCTATACTTTTTTTTTTTTTTTTTTTTAGCTCTCTCTGAACTCAGGCAGGCTGGTTCACCTAAGCTGTTCAGGCTCCAACTCCTTTCCAAGTTAACTGATTTAGTCTGGCTTCTCTTAGCTTCTCACTATAGTGCTATGCTGGGGCTCAAGCTAACTCTGTTCTAATCTTCAGGCTCCTTCTAATTCTCTGGCTCATTCTGTCTTCAACTGTGTCTCTCTTGTTCTCTTTGTAACCTGTCTTAGTAAAACTGTCCTGATAAAAACTGCTTCTATACTGCTACCAACCACACAAATGGAACACAACTCTATGCCAATATGAACTGAACTCTCTCTCTCTCTCTCTCTCTCTCTCTCTCTCTCTCTCTCTCTCTCTCTCTCTCTCTCTGAACTGCTCTCAAGTACCCTTTCTTTCCTGTCTCTTCTCATGAGAGTTGGAAGTATCTTGTCTCTGATTCATTTTTTTTTCAGATCTTTCTCTGATTTAGCACTTTGTTGGCCCCTCAATCAGATGTCACTTTCAAATATGATGCTGCTTCTTACAAACGAACCTTATCTTCATTGTTAAGGACGAAAATTATATATTAAAAGTGTTTCTATATTTCAGGCAGATCATAACTTTGGATGTGATTCCTTGCTCAAGGCTAGATTAAAATTTCTCTACAGGAGCACTTGCTGTAGATTTCATCGATAAGGAGAGATTTGGACATATCTTGGTTGATTTTTGTCATCTTGGCATGAGCCAGAGTCATTTGAGTAAAAAGGCCTTTTAATTGGGAAAAAAACAATGCTTTCATAAAACTGTCCTCTAGGTAAATCTGTCACTCGTTTTCTTTATTAATGATTGCCACTGTAGGAGGATCATCCCACCTGTGGGCACCCCCATCCCTTAACAGTTGGTCCTAAGTATATAAGAAAACAAATGGAATGAGCCAGGATGAGCAAGATACTGAGCAGCATCTCTCCAAAGTTTCTGCTTCAACTCCAGCTTTCAGAGTCCATTTTGAGTTCCTGTCCTGATGTCCCTAGGGGGTGAGGTTTGAGCTGAGAGTTGAGAGAGGACATGGACTTGTTCCTTTCCAAGCTGGTTTTGGCCAGAAAAAATTTTTTATCACAGAATTAGAAAGCCTCACTAAAACAGAGCTATAGCTCAAGATCAATACAGAGGCAAGATCAGTCACAGCTTTTAATATTTGTCATCTAAAGATTTATCATGAAGTAAATCACATTATACCTAGTGATCTCAAAAGGTAAGAATTATTTACTAAGGTAAGGTCCATCCCGATTAAGTAAGCAATCAACTGCGTATCCTCTGGATCTTGTGTTTAATGAAAAGATAAATTCTATCCCAAGGAATTAGTTCAAAAGATAAGAAATGAAGGTGATGTGCAGATCAGTGTCTAGGGATTACCAATATGAAATCTGCAATGGCAAGGAACTAGGTACTTCTTTGGTCTTTTCTTTTTCTGCTATAAATACATTAATGCATTTTGTTGCTTATTTTGGTTAGTTGATTGATTTTATTGTTGATTTTGTCTTGTTTTATTCTTTTACACGGTGTCTCAGATAACTGCCAAGGATGGTCTTGAACTTTTGACCCCCGCCTCCCTTTCCTAAGTGCTTACAGTAGACAGAGGCGTTTGCCACGAGACAAAGCATTCACTACCACTACTGAATTATGTGCCACTATGACTTGACATTAAGTATTAAGGCTTGCTAGGCAAACATTCTAATTTAGCCACATTTTGAGCTCCAAATTAGTGATTTTTCTCAACTATCACTGATGATAACATTAAAATTACAGAAGTAATCAATGTAGAATTACATACTACATAAGTATACTTCTTTATTATTTGTACTGATTGATCTAATTATTAAAATGATTTGACTAAGCTAGGGAAAGTACCCAAAGAGCTAAAGTGGTCTGCAACCCTATAGGAGGAACAATATGAACTAGCTAGTACCCCCTAGAACTGTGTCTCTAGTTGAATATGTAGCAGAGGACGGCCTAGTCAACCATCAATGGGAGGAGAGGCCTTTGGTTTTGTGAAGATTATATGCCCCAGTACAGGGGAATGCCAAGGCCAAGAAGCGGGAGTGGGTGGGTTTGGGAGCAGGGCAGGGGAAGGGTGTAGGGGCTTTGAAAAATATCTAATAAAAAAAAAAAGAAGAAAAAATGATTTGACTAAATTTGAGCTAAAGAAAATTCCATAATGTTTTTCTCTTGCTAAATTTTTAGAATATTTGCAGTTAGTCTGCCGTTGTAGAAGAACAATCATATGGTCTAGGGTTAAATTTTGTACTTTTGTTTTTGTTTTGGTTTTGGTTTGGTTTGGTTTTTCGAGACAGGGTGTCTCTGTGTAGTACTGGCTGTCCTGGAACTCACTCTGTAGACCAGGCTGGCCTCGAACTCAGAAATCCACCAGCCTCTGCCTCCCGAGTGCTGGGATTAAAGGCATGCGCCACCACGCCCGGCGGCTAAATTTTGTACTTTTAATGAACAGGAATATATTATAAACATAAAACTCTATGTTTATATCTCAAGGTTCACCTGAGTCTCTGTGTCCCAGTAGTCTATTAGTAGATTTTCAATCCTTTATGACCAACAAATGATGAATAAATGTGAATAAATATGACATTCTTTTTTTGAAGTTTTGTTCAAACTTTTCTCAATGTTTTATTCTTCAGTGCCTTCTGGATATCACTTCTCCTATATTTAGGATACTTTAATAATTTAGGGAATAATTACATGCCTTATAATGCCACAGGACTACAGCTAAAAATAATTTGGAAACTCCTTCTAGATTGAGTCTTCGGTCACACGGAGCCTTCTTTTCTAAGCGTAATTGGTTGTATGTTATTGCAATATAACTCAGTAATAATATTTTAAAACATATTTGCTTAACAAGGAGATATGTGAAAATTATTTTGACTCTTGCAGCAATGTGCAAATGTGAAAGAAAAATGCAGCTATCTTTCCTGTCATATTGGCTATTTTTAGTTTTCACAGATTCTAACAGAGTAGAGCAAATTGGAATTTTACACTTTGCTAGATACAGGTTCAGGAAACCCAGGAAACCATCCTATTATTATCTTCATCAGCAATTAAGATTTCCAAACCTCAGTTTGATGGGATGGGAAGGGAGTCCAAGGAAAATAAAACATGCTACATGCTAAATGAGAGACAGTGTCGTCCCTGGGTCAGGTGCCAGCATTCATTCAGTGGGTTTCTTTCATGTTGTCTCCTTCATTTTTTATAACTAATTCCACTTTACCTCCCTTGAGTGCCTTTTATGAGTGAACTTGCTGATCCTGTTCAAGAGATGTTAAACTAGGAATGCTTTTCTATTAATACCTAATGACCAGGTTTGAATTGCAATCACTGTGTTTAAAAAATGTATGCTTTTCTCATCTTATCTCTTTCATATATGTGCAATCACTATTACTGTTCCACAATTTAATTAGCATTGAGGAATTGCCTTTATTTCTTTATCCATAGGTCCTAGGTCACTTTGTAATGAATGAATCCTATCTAGCTACGCCATTTATCTCAAATATCTGTATTTTCAGCACCACAGGACCTTCCACTCAAAGCAATGTTCTTCCCAGATCAACTCAGGGTTTGAAGCTTATGGAATATAAATCTCTGAGTTGTCACTTTAATATATTCTGTATATAATTAGATCCTCCAGATTATTGTTTGCTTTTACTGTGCTCTGTAATAATACAGAGAGATACCACACACCATAGCTAAAGTGTGTGAATTTGCTTTGAAGAGAATCCAGAGCATTGCTTAAAGGGAAGTGGACTTTCCATCCATCCATCCCTCCCTCTCCTGAGCACTAAGCGGCTGAGTGTCAGGTCTCACCGTCCTGCTACACACCTCTGTCATAAGAGAATGAGGCTCACAGTGTGTTTAACAAAAGTAAACTACAACTGTGATGATGTTTTTAATGTTTGTGACGGTGATTATAGTCATATTTCTCCTGATACACATATCAAAGATTTTGTTTGATTTGCTCATGAATAAATTGGTAAAATACCACGACTATTCTTATCTTGATTACTCTGAGAGGGTTGTCTCTGTTTCCCAATTCCTACTTACTCCACAGAATGTGAAGCTCTTGCTACTTAGCTCATTTTTAAAAGTGACTTGGGAAATAAAATTGCTCCCATAATTCAGATCTTTCATTTTAATTTATAGGCAAATTGACTCTTAATTTTGAGTGTTGCCTCTTTGATACATCTTACTGGTTTCTCTCATGTATCATATACAAACTTTCCATTCCAATTGCTGTATGGAATACTAGAGCATTATTTTAGAAGATCTCATAATTTAGATTCATAATAACTATTTCATAGAAGAAAAGGTCATTCTTTTTTTTTTTTTACTCTTGTCCTGATTCTATTAAATAATTTGTTCTATTCCCAACACTGTTGGATGAGCATCTATTTACCTCTCATAGGTCTAAGACAGAACTAACACTATTAATGGAATAAAAACTCCAAGAATCAGACTCACTATGCTGAGATAAATGCTATCCTGGGAAATCACTCACTAACCATATGCCTGTAGTATATCAATGAGGTACAACCTTAATGTTTCCCATTGTTGATGGTAAAATATGTCAACTCTGTGGGTCAACTAAAACGTTTCTCATTGTTTCTATTATTATCATTATTATTATTATTAATCATGCCATTGTATATATCTCCAATTATATCCCACTTCCAGGTTACCCCCTCCACCAACCCCCCATCCCATGATAACCCATTTCCTGATTACCCTTCCACCAACCCCCCATCCCACAACTGCCGTCCTCCTCCCGTTTGTCCATATGAGAATACTCCCCCAAGCAGCCACACTTTCCCGACCCACTGCTCTAGCATCCCCCTTCGCTGGGGCATCAAACCTCCCCAGGACCAAGGGCCTCCCCTCCAGTTGCTGTCAGGCAAAGCCATCCTCTGCTACATATGTATCTGGAGCCAGGTACACTCCTTAGTTGATTCAATATCCTTAGTCATCAGAGAAATGCAAATGCAAATGCAAATGATCCTGAGATTCCAGTTCATACCAGTCAGAATGGCTAAGATCAAAAACTCAGGTGACAGCAGATGTTGGCGAGGACATGGAGAAAAAGGAACACTCCTCCATTACTGGTGGGACTGCAAGCCAGTAAAACCACGTTGGAAATCCTTTTGTTGGTTCCTGAGAAAATTGGAAATAGTTCTACAGGAGGACCCAGCTTTACCAAACTCCTTAGCATATACCCAAAAAAATGTTCCATCATATAAAAAGGACACATGTCCACTATGTTCATAGCAGCCTTATTTATAATAGCCAGAAGCTGGAAACAACCCAGATGCCCCTCAACAGAGAAATCAATATAGAAAATATGGTACATATACACAATAGCGTACAACAGAGCGATTAAAAGCAATGACCTCATTGTTTTTTCAAATCAACTCAAAAAAATCTCTCAAAACATTTGATTTGAGTGAAGATAAGATGGACTGTTTAAAATTTCCTCTCATATTTGAAAACTGAATTCATTAACTTGGGTTTAAAAGAAAGAAAAAGCATTGAAGTCAAATATGTGAAAAAATGAGCAGTGAGATATATCAGGACATACCTCTCCATCCATGCTCGTTTACACACCTGTCAAATCTTTACCTTTCTGTTATTACAAAGATGCAAGGATGATATAAAGAAGAAACACTCTATTAAGCACTCACAATCTTAAGATATTTTACTGATCCCACCAATATTATGTATGCTCTAAATATCCTTCAGTAACTACCCACTGCTTACATCTCAGTTCATTTCACATTCAAATTCCTGTTTTCCTGCAACCCTGGATGGTGCGTTAAGTTTCTAAACCTAGCAATCAATTCCCTACACTGAGGTCTTTGCATGGACTGCTCTCCCTTCAACTCTTCACCTAGCAGGGCTTCATTCTGAGTCTTGATTTAAATAGAATCTCTGAAAGGCAACTCTGACATCAAAAATGAAATCTGTCATCACAGTTAGGTATGTTTTCTTAATGCTCATGGTTTCTTTACGACACAGGCATAATTGTAAGTATAGGTATGACTACTTTCCATGTATACAAGCAAATTGGACTTGCTCAGCAGTTGAAAAAAGAAACAGTAATTCACTATAAAAAAAAAGATCAAAGCCAAACACAGATTAGAATTCAAGGTTATTGGAACCAGTGGCAAATTAAGATTGCCGGTGGCTGCCAATAAATTTATATCCTCTTGAACATGTTTTAAGTAAATAGAAAAATACTTTTCTGTGTATTAAGGACAAACCAAACATTTCCAAAAGCCTCTAGTGCACCTAAGTCCATATTTCATTGGATAACACTGGATCACAGGTTATACAGAGATGGGATGTATCATTATATAACAGGGTACCATCTATTTATAATGGAAATCTTTCCCAAAGAAAGAAAATAAGTCTTATAGTCAGGTTTAGATTGGAAATAGCTTTGATTACAAACAGAATTTCAACTAAATTAATTCTCATCTTGTAAAGTCACAAGGACAGCTTTTCTAGATTAAAATTGAATTTTGGCCATCAAGATTTCCTAGCAATTAAAGTTGCATATTGCCAAGTCTAAAGACCTGATTTTGATCCCCAGAACCCATATGGGAAAAGGAGAGGACCAGCTCCTCAAGATGTCTCCTGACCTCTGCATGTGCCCAGAAGCATACATGTATACAGTCTAGGAAACACTTTCAAAATATTAGAAATTAATTGTAAGAGATATAATAGGAAAATGTGAATGTCATCTCATATAATACATAAGATAGTATACCATGAATTTTGCATAGATTTTTATGTGACCTCATTATTTTTAAGACAGTTAAGCATAATGTATAATATATGTCTAATTTGAAGAAGAGAAGTTTAAAAGAGAGAAGAATCTTGTCTGCACTTCTTCCGGTGTGTCTCAAGGACACATAAGCAAAAAATTTCTTTTTATCTTGTTTACCACTCACCAGAGTCAAAGCAGCAAGTCATAGAACTCTGCAATGGGCAGACCTATGGTGAAAGTGGAGAGGTTGACCATCTGCACTCAATGTCAGCCCTGCCCCAGAGGCCATGGATGCATTTGTATGTGAGAGTATAATAAAAGAGAAGGTAGCCCAGAGTGGTAATTAAAACTAATCAAGAAGACCTTGCCAGTGTCTCTAAATCCATTAACTCTTAGAGGGCTTTTATCAGCAGCAGAAAATAAACATGACCTTGAAAGAAATCAGTGGAAATCAGTGTATTCAAAATATACAGCCAATTAGTCAATAGGAGATGTGTGAACACACACACACACACACACACACACATACGACATTTAAATAGAATGCAAGATGCAAGATAAATGGAATACTCCTTAACATTAAGATGTTGGGCACAATCAGCTAACTCCCAGTAATTGGTTTGGGAAGTCTCAAAATAGACAATGCATTTTTTTAATTTCATAGAATAATTAAATTATTGTTTTATTCCCTTTTTTGCACTGAGGTTAGATTGGGTTTATCTATTCAGCATAATCCCCATCAAAATTCCAACACAATTCCATACAGACCTTGAAGGAACAATTCTCAAATTCATATGGAAAAACAAAAACCCAGGATAGGTAAAACAATCCCGAACAATAAAAGAACTTCTGTAGGTAGCACCACCCATGATCTAAAGCTGTACTACAGAGCAATCATAATAAAACCTGCACAGCATTGGTATAGAAACAAGCAGGTTGATAACTGGAATTGAATCAAAGACTCCCAAATAAACCTACACACCTACAGACACTTGTTTTTGACAAAGAAGCCAAAATTGTAGGATGGAAAAAAAGGAAGCACCTTCAACAAACTGGATGCCTGCATTAAAAGTATGCAAATAGGTCCATATTTATAACCCTGTACCAAATGGATCAAAGACTTTAACATAAAACCAGATGTTACTAAATGTAATAAAAGAAAAATTAGGGGATAGCCTTGAATGCAGTGATTCATCTTCCTAAACAGAATATCAACAGCTCAGGTTTTAAGGTGAACAATCAATAGACAGGACCTCATGAAAGTGAAAAGCTTCTTTAAGGAAAAGGACACCATTATTAGGACAAAGCAACAGCTTACAGGGAAAATATCTTCCCCCCACAACAACAGAAGACAATATACAAAATACATAAACATTTCAAGAAATTAGACATCAACACACCAAATAACCCAATTAAGAAATAGGATAAAGCCAGGCAGTGGTGGCGCACGCCTTTAATCCCAGCACTCGGGAGGCAGAGGCAGGGGGATTTCTGAGTTCGAGGCCAGCCTGGTCTACAGAGTGAGTTCCAGGACAACCAGGGCTATACAGAAACCCTGTCTTGAAAAACCAAAAAGAAATAGAAATAGGATACATCTGAGTTTTTTTCCAGCTTCTGGCTATTATAAATAAGGCTGCTATGAACATAGTGGAGCATGTGTACTTGTTATATATTGAAGAATCTTTTGGGTATATGCCCAGGAGTCCTATAGCTGTGTCCTCAGGTAATACTATGTCGAATTTTCTGAGAAACTACCAGACTGATATCCAGAGTGGTTGTACCAGCTTGCAATCCCACGAAAAATGAAGGAGTGTTCCTCTTTCTCCACATTGTCACAGCATCTGCTGTCACCTGAATTTTTGATCTCAGCCATTCTGACTGGTAAGAGGTGGAATCTCAGGGTTGTTTTGATTTGCATTTCTCTGATGACTTAGGATGTTGATCATTTCTTTAGGTACTTCACGGACATTCTATAATCCTCAGATGAAAATTCTTTGTTTAGCACTCTACCCCATTTTTTAATAGGGTTATTTGATTCTCTGGAGTCTAACTTCTCGAGTTCTTTGTATATGTTGGATATTAGCCCTTTATCGATTGTAGGATTGATAAAAATCTTTTCCCAATCTCTTGGTTACCATTTTGTCCTATTGACAGTGTCCTTTTCATTACAGAAACTTTACAATTTTATAAGGCCCCATTTGTCAATTTTTGATCTTAGGACATAAGCCATTGGTGTTCTGTTCAGGAAAATTTCCACTGTGCCCATGTGCTCAAGGCTCTTCCCCACTTTCTCCTCTATAAGTTTCAGTGATCTGTTTTTTTTTTTCTAAAACAATTTTTTTATTAGATATATTCTTCATTTACATTTCAAATGCTATCCTGAAAGCCCCCTATACCCATCCCCCACCCTGTTCCTGAAGCCACCCACTCCTGCTTCCTGGCCCTGGCATTCCCCTGGGGCATATAAAGTTGGTAATACCAAGGGACCTCTCTTCCCAATGATGGCTGAATAGGCCATCTTCTGCTACATATATAGCTAGAGACACGAGCTCTGGGGATACTGGTTAGTTCATATTGTTGTTCCTCCTATAGGATTGCAGACCCCTTCAGATCCTTGGGTACTTTCTCTAGCTCCTCCATTGGTGGTCCTGTGTTCCATCCAATAGATGACTGTGAGTATCCACTTCTGTACTTGCCAGGCACTGGCATAGGCTCGCAAGAGACAGCTATATCAGGGTCCTGTCAGCAAAATCTTGCTGGCTTATGCAATAGTGTCTGGGTTTGGTGGTTGTTTATGGGATGGATCTCCAGGTGGGGCAGTCTCTGGATGGTTCTTCCTTCAGTCTCAGCCCCAAACTTTGTCTCTCTAACTCCTTCCATGGGTATTTTGTTCCCCATTCTAAGGAGGAACAAAAACCATCCAAGATCTAAAAATGGAAGTGATCTGGTTTTTTGTGGACGTCCATGAACTACTGGGACTTGAGCTTTGTACAAGGAGATAAGAATGAATCGATTTGTATTCTTTGACATACCAACCTTCAGTTGAACCAACTCCATTTGTTGAAAATGCTATCTTTTCTCCACTAGATGGTTTTAGCTCCTTTGTCAAAGATCAAGTGACTATAGGTGCATGTGTTCATTTCTGAGTCTTCAGTTCTCTTCCATTGATCTTCCTGCCTGTCTTTGTACCAATACCATACAGTTTTATCACTATTACTCTGTAATACAGCTTGAGGTCAGGGATGGTTATTCCCCTAAAAGTGTTTTTTTTTAATTGTTGAGAATACTTTTTGCTATCCTGAATATTTTGTTATTCCAAATGAATTCACAAATTGTTCTTTCTACAAATATCAAGAATTGAGTTGGAATTTTGATGGAGATTGCATTGAATCTGTAGATTGCTTTCAGGGCAATGGCCATTATTAAAATATTAATCTGTCAATCCATGAGCATAGGAGGTCTTTCCATCTTCTGAGATCTTCTTTGATTTCAATCTTCAGAGACTTGAAGTTCTTGACATACAGATCTTTCACTTATTTGGTTAGTGTCACACCAATGTATTTTATATTATTTGTGACTATTATGAAGGGTGTTGTTTCCATAATTTCTTTATCAGCCTGCTTATAGTTAGAAGCCGGAAAGAACCCAGATTTCCTTCAACAGAAGAATGGATACAGAAAATGTGGTACATTTACACAATGGAGTACTACACAGTTATTAAATGCATTGAATTCATGAAATTCTTATGTAAATGGATGGGACTAGAAAATATCATCCTGAATGAGGTAAACCAACCACAAAAGAACACACATGGTTTGCACTCATTGATAAGTGGATATTAGCCCAAGAGCTCAGAATACCCAAGATACAATTCATAGGCCACATGAAGCTCAAGAAGAAGGAAGACCAAAGTCTAGATGATTCAGTCCTTCTTAGAAGGTGAACAAAATATTCTAGGGAGCAAATATGGAGACAAAGTGTAGAGCAGAGACTGAGGGAAAGGCCATCCAGAGACTGCCCCACCTCAGGATCCATCCCATATGCAGTCACCAAACCCAGACATATTGCTGATACCAAGAAGTGCTTGCTCACAGGAGCCTGACATATCTGTCTTCTGAGAGTCTCTGCCAGAGCCTGACAACTACAGGGGTAGATATTCTCAGCCAACCATTGGACTTAGCATGGGGTACCCAATGGAGAAGATAGAGAAAAGAACTGAAGGAGCTGAAGGGGTTTGCAACCCCATAGGAAGAACAACAATATCAACCAAGCAGACACATACACACCCAGAGCTCCCAGGGGTCTAAGCCACCAAATAAGGAGTAAACATGGAGGGACCCATGGCTCTAGCCATACATGTAGCAGAGAACAGCCTTATCTGGCATCAATGGGAGGAGAGGCCCTTGGTCCTGTAAGGTTGAATGCCCTAGTGTAGGAGTATTCAAGGGTAGGGAGGCAGAAGTTGGTAGGTGGGTGGGTAAGGAAACACCCTCATAGAATCAGGGGGAGGGGGGTGGGATAGGGGTTTCCAGGGCTGAGTGGACTGGGGAAAAGGATAACATTTGAAATATAAATAAAGTATCAAAAAACCCTGAAATATGGTAAAGAGCTAAAGAGAGAATTCTCAATAGAGGTATATATATATATATATATATATATATATATATATATATA
>NC_034610.1:38855935-38881175 GCF_900095145.1 Mus pahari | reverse complement strand
TATATATATATATATATATATATATATATATATATATATATACATATACATATCTGTGAATCACTTATAGAAACATCCAACATTCTAAATCATCTGGAAAATGCCAATCACAGCAATCACTTTTTCATAAAGGCTTCTGCATCTATCCTAGGATAATTAATTACTCAGTTATAAGTATTAAATGTATGTCTCTGAATGCTTAGTCAAAGGGAAGCTAGCCAAGTCTAAGAAATCTACTAAGACTATCACACAGAGAGGAAGCAGATATTAGTCCTTGGGGACTCAACCTGCTCGGCGATGCTCCAGCTGATCACAGCTACAAAAGACCTAGTTGCTTAAAGGAAGAAACCACAGTGTCTGCCCAATTTCTTCATCCCATCAAGACTTACATGAATCTAGCTCCACACTCATATGACTTCAGCCACCTGAAATAAAAACTGCTTTCCGAACCCAGTTAATCTCAGAGCTCATCATTAGAGATGACAGGTTGTCACTTGAGGCCACTAAGTTATAGAGCATTCAGTTACTCTGCAGGAAGAAATCAAAATAAAGCTCCCTCTGCCTGAGTCAGAAAGCCATTGGAGTATTCTGAGCAGGGGCAAGCATGTCTTCAAAGGATTCCTCTTGTGTTGTGTTATTTAAAAAAAAAAAGAAAGAAATGTTAAAAACCTATAAAAGCTTTGGATAATAGAAGGGGCACTATTTAAAGAGCAGTTACCCTCTTTGCATTTACCATAATACCAATCACAGTTCTACGGAAAGAATTTCTGTGACAACTTTTTAGTATAATTGTTTGTTCTTTGTGAAAGCAAGTAGAATGTTTTGTTTACTCATGAATGCTCAGTGGTTTCTTCGGCACCCAATCAAGTTTATTAAAGCAACGAATGAAAGCAGTGAGTGAATGTTTTAAAGAACTCGTGAAAGGAACTTTCTTCAACATGTTTCTAGATCTTTGCTTTTGATTTCCCTTTTAATCTACTAACTTCCATTTCTTTCATCCTAATATGTGGTTTAAAGCTGATTTTCAATATGCAAAAATAATGCATGAAAATGGATTCCACCATCAACAACTGGAAATTTGAATATGGAGAAAATTTAATATTTTAAATCTAATTTTAGATACAATAGAAAATGAGAAAGCCCATGACAGTGCTGATGAAATGTATTCCTTTCCTGTTCTCATTCTGAACCATCCAGAATGTGCTCTGCTCTGCATTACTAATATAAAGTAAAATAGTCTATTAAAAAATCAAAGGATTTTTATATTTTAGAATTGCAGCAGAATTGTTTGAAAGTCTCAGTCTCATATTTCAGATAAAGATAATACTAGCAAGAAATATTGAAGATAATATTAAAAGAGAAAGCTAAATATTCCTATATCCTGCTCTGCCATCCTGGGAGTCATCTAAATACCGTTTTTCTAGTTCTGCCTTATTGTAAATTGTTGTTGTTGTTGTTGTTATTAAATACATTAAATATATTATCAAATTATTATATGCACTTATTATCAAAGGGCATATTGTCCTGTGTGTTGTTTTGCTTCAAAATCTCTCCACTTATTTACCATAGGGCTTTATTTTAACCCAAGGGCTGAAAAACAATTCCAGTACTGTCCTAAGACCACACAACCATCTCTGGATAACAATGAAATAATGTTAAGTCATGAAATCAGCTTCATAGTCAACAGGACTTTCTGTAGTTTGCTTCCCCGTTTCCATATCCCAAGAGCCATCTCCGAGGTGTTCTTTATTGAAATTGAAGAAAACATTACTACAGTTCTACATTGTTTAAGCTAATAGCCCCATTTTTTCCATAGATCCTATGGTGCTTCCTGCTTGGATTCTAAGGCATGCTGCATTATTTCACAGTGGCCCTGGAAAATAAAACACATGGTTAATAAGAAGCAGAAGCAGTCAGCATCCTTTACATCACAGGGAGCTCCATTTGAAGCAGAAAGTGGAAAACAAGTGCTTCAGACAACTAGGCCAAGAATTGAGCAGCCGGTATTACAGAGGATACTGCCTCGGTCCTGCATCGTTCACAAAACTTTCTTCCCTTCCCATAGCCCCTTGGACAACACTGCCAGTCAAAAATATACAGACTATTTTATGATTTTAAAATACTGAAAAAAAAAAAAAAACCCTTCTAGGGCTAGTGGTCTCACCATAAGAAGAAAAGTTATCAGTAGCTTACAACCAAGGCACAAGCTGACTTTGTCAACCTGTGGTCTTCTAGGTGTGAAAGTAAGGTGCTAGCTTAGACATGACACCTAAGTTGTGACTTTCTCCTCCGGGGTGAGTCATTGGATTTGAACCAATGACAAATGCTAGGAAAATTGAGTGCAGAGTAAAAATGGTAGCATTAAACCTGCTCCCTTTCGTTTCCTTTTCTAGTCAACTGAGGAAATGGCTAGTTCATTTCTTTAAGTCTTGATTCCTGTGGTGGAGAGGATTTTGTACTCTGTGTGCTTGATGAGGTTTCTATTAAACCCACACTGGCCAATCAGACTGAGCACTTTGAGATTCCCTTAGCTGGCTCCCAGCACATAGAGAAAGAATTTGTGATACTGTCAACAACACTGGCTGATAGCCCTGGTGGCAGTGATGCTGTGATATCTGCTATGTGATGGGAACAAAAGAAAAATATGTGTGTGTGTGTGTGTGTGTGTGTGTGTATGTATTGCCTATGAAATGGCATGACTATGACAAAAATACCTTTACTATTAAACGAAGCACCATCATGGAGAAAATATCTTACTTTACCACAGTTTCAAGTACTTTCAGTTCATCCAGTCTGAGAAGTCACAGCAGGAGCTACTAGTCACATTGTAATGTCCCAAGGGGAGACTGAGAGCTAAAGAAGGAACTACAACCTTGCCATGGTCCTCACAGGCCCACCCTCTAGAGACATACTTAATGCCAGCTAAGCCTCAGAGGTTCCCTACCTTCCCTAAGCAGTGCCAAGAGCGCATGTTCAAAAACAAGAGTGTGTTGGGAAAAAAAAAAAAAAAAACATCCAGATTCTAAACACAATGTTTGTGCCTCTTGGGCTCCAAGCCCTCAGATTCAAAGAAAAGGTTATATGTAATCAAGCCACCTAGACCAGCAGATGTGCACAATAAGAATGAATTTGTAGCAAATGCACAAACTTCTGACTGTTGCTGCTGGGTTTTTGCTACAAAATCACAACCACCTGTCTTCATCTTAAATAACCATTGACATGTGGATTTAGTTTACGTTGTACTGTGACAAGACCTTAGTGGTGCAGACGTTAAGCAGTGGATTTCCCTAACTCATCTGCTGTGAACTCTTTCCTTTTATAGCTTAGGAAACGCAAACCTGCCTTCTAACTTCCTCCACTGTCAACCACAACCTGTAGACATTTGGGCGTGTGCTGGTGACAAACCCAACTTCCAGAGCAATAGTGAGCTCCTGGTGTACTCAAGAAGCATGAGATCAAAGATACCGGAGTTGGTAATACAAGTGATATATTCTAACAATAGTCCTGATAATTGTTCTCATGAAAACAAACACTTGAAGCTCAGTGATGATTTGCTGCATGAAAACACAGTGTGTGTGTGTGTGTGTGTGTGTGTGTGTGTGTGTGTGTACATGCCTCTGTGTCACTCTTTGTTCATGTGTTTATGTCTGTGTCTCTGTGTGAGGTATGTATGGCTTCTATTTCCATGTCTGTGAGTACATATATCTGTATCTGTTCCTATATGTGTCTGTACTATGCATGCATGTATATATGTTTCCATGTATGTATCTTTTCCTTTGTGTCTGTGTCGATGTGTATATGTTTATGTCCGTGCTTTTGTGTGCATGTGTCTATATGTGTATACCAATGTGTGTATCTCCAGATGTATGTACATCTGCTATGGTTGTGTATGTTCTAAATGACTTCCCCATGCCCTTTTATTATGTCCCATGTACTTGATTCTGAAAATACAGGCTAGAAGCAATGAGCTGTGAGAGCTCATTGAACCCTAATTTATTTCCAAAGTTACAAACACATTGAGGAACCTACCATTCTTTGTCTTTTGGTAATGCTGGAGGGATGGGTTGTGCATTGTTTTACCAGCCTCATTTATTGATTCTGTATTTATTTATTGTCTTGATCTGTTTATTTCAAGAAAATAGTGAAATAGTGGATCCTTGGAGCCAAACAGCACCACTATGAACTTGGGGGTTCTCAGACATAATTCATAAACACCTTTGAAGTAACTATAGAGGGTATATTACCCAAGAAGGAAGGGGACCTTGATTTTGATGATTTTAGTGTTCAAAATAATTAAGAATATACTTGCTACTCAGAGTCACATATTTTATAGATACTTAACAACTATATGTGTTAAACATAATTTTACATTTATATACAAAAAATTACCTTTTGGTACGTCTGTACATTTCTGCTTTTAAGCAGATTACCACTTTTTTAGGAAACTGTCTCTGACCTTGTATTAATTGTATGTAATTCTCTCAGCAACATACGACACAATTTTTTTTTCTCTGCTTACAAAAACCTCCTAGGGTGCTGAAGGGATTCTCGGTGGTTATGAGCACTGATGCTCTTCCAAAGGACCTGGGTTCAGTTCTCAGCACCCACATTGTGGCTCGCAAATGTCTATAACCCCAGTCCCAGATAATATGATACTCTCTTCTGGCATCCACAGGTACTGGGTACATGTGGTGCACAGGCATTAACATGCAGGCAAAGCACCCAGAGACAAAAAAAGATAAAGCAACAGATCTTTTTGAAGAATCCTATCACAGTGTGCAACCATGACTCAAAACAAATTAGCTTCCCAGAGACGCAGACATCGTCTCCTTTCTATTGAGAATATAAACGAAAATTTTTGAGTCTGAGTTTGTTTTTACCTAATGTTCTGGAACTATTTGCTTTGACTTAATTACTTATTTGTACAAACAGAGAAGCTCTGGGAAAGTGTGAATTCAGAAAACAATAAATTACATACCCTATTGTGATGCCTCTTTTTTATAAGCTTACATTGTTGGATTCAAGTCCCAACTCTGATATCTAATGACTGCATCACTTATTAAATTACTTATCTTCTTTGAGTTTCAGCTTTCCCATTTATAAAAACAGTGACATGAAGACTGAAGAGCACACTATAGAGTAAATGTATTGACACACAGGAAATTACTTAATATAATCCCTGGAAGGTAGATTCTTAATAGATATCTCAATAGATAGTGATTGTATGCTTTTGCCCTTCATTTTGTTTTTCTTCTAATGTTCTTTATTGCCTGGATAAAATAAAATATGAATTAATTATGAATATATTAGATAAAAATGAATGAATGTAAATGTATTATATGGGTGCTATTTCAAATTATATATGACATATGTATATCGCATATATATATATATATATATATATATATATATATATATATATATATATATATATATAATTCTATGCATTTATCTATACACAAGACCAGCGACCAGCAAGAAGGCTCAGCAGGTAAAGATACTGCTGCTAAACTTGAAAACCTGAGTTTTATCCTTGTAACCCATAGAGTGGAAGGAGAAAACAGTCTTGAAGCTGTCTCCTGACCCTGCTGCCACCACAAACAATAAAAAAATACATCCAAAAATAAAATTAAGTTCTAACTGATATATGTATACAAACATACACACATACAGATACTAATACACATATATACATGTACATACACAATTTTATGTATTTGATACAGTATCACCTAGACATTTTTTTCTCTTTCATTGAAATGAAGTTTGTATGTCTTCTTTAAATAGCTACATGTTAAATAAAACATAGCATTCCTTCATAAGACACAAAATCTTGAGGAAAAGTTAATGAATCCACCAATGCTTTATGTATTTATCTGTCTCTCTATTTACTTATTGCTAACCCCTGTATCAGGTTACTGGAGCTACCATAACACTGAATTCAAAGCAAGGCACCTTAAATAAGAAACAATAATTGCTCCTAAGTTCTGGGCACTAAAAAAAAGGGCCATCAACAAAGTTGGATTCTTTTCAATCTGCAAGGGAAAATTGACTGAGACTTCCCATCTTGGCTTGCAGAAAGCCATCATCTTTCTTTGTCTTTACATGATCTTCCCTCTCTCTGTGTGTATCCCAATGCACAGACCTCCTTGTCTGGGATTCTCGTCTTTATAAGGACATGGCATGTTGCATTAGTGCTCATCCATACATCCACTTTCACTTAATTACTTTCATTTCTAAAAGCAGTCATATTCTAACATATTTTTACATAGAATATCAACACAAATTTGGGAAGGTTCATAAACAGCCCCAGAGGACCCAGAAGACCCTCTTGCATCTCATTTTAAAGATGCTTTATTAATTTCTGAAAGAACCACAAACCACACTCATACTCCCCCATGTCTTGAGGAACAACTTGACTCTGAGACTAACTTCCTCGGGATCCATACCTACAGACCTACCTACGACCCATTTCTTTTATTTTTTGCCATCTCCAAAAGACTTCCTGTGGAAGATTGATCCCTTCTCCTTGTTCATCGCTCAGTCTTTGTCTCTGTCATGTGAAAGGGATTCCAGGGATATGTCATCCTTGTGTGTGACATCTTCCTTCCTGGCTCCTCCTGACTGGCTCTCTTTCCTCATGCACAGTAACAATGTCTCTTGTCTGATGACTCTTCAGTCTAAAGCAAAATGCCCACACAGTGCTTTCTTCAATTATGACAGCATTCCCTCTTCCACACATTCCCCCACTATCTTTACTGTGCCCTAAGATTGTCTCTCATAATTGATCTCCTGACACCTCGTTCACAAAGATCACCACTGGCACTTTAGGAGTTATGTTAGTCAATTTGTCAGTGATTCCACCTTATTGGATCAACTATTGATATCTAATGATTTGGATGTCTCTTTGTTCTAATTTTCTTTAAGATTCGTGTGTGTGTGTGTGTGTGTGTGTGTGTGTGTGTGTGTGTGTGTGTGCGTGCACGCGCATGCACATGCATGTGTACAGTCCTGTGCAGTTGAGCTTGCATGAACTAAACAAGAGAAACTAAAGGACAACATCTGGTATTTTTCCATCTGAACAAGGTCCACTGTTAGTTGTTTTGTTGTTGTTGTTGTTTGTGTTTTGTTTTGTTTATTTATTTATTTATTTATTTGTTTGTTTTTGAGACAGTTTTTTACTGGCCTGAAATTTGTCAATTAAGTTGGTTTGGCTAGGGAGGAAGGCACAGGTATCATTGTCTCTTTTTCCTCCAGCACTGACATTACAAGCAAGCTAACAAGACTGGCTTCTTTAAAAAAAAAAAAAAAAAAAGATTCTGGGAAGAAAACTCTGGTCCTCATGCTTGCAAGTCAAGCTTGCTACAAACTGTGCTACCTCCTGAGCCCTTATTCTGCATTCACTATTATTGATGCCTTAGTGTGGCATAAGGGCTTGAATACCCAGACGTTTGCATAGAGACTGTACAGGATCAAAACTGTGTGTGTAGTGTAGGCATACCTTAGAGGATTCTCAAAATCATGTTTTATTTTAACTGTTGTCTTACCCTACATTACATTAATTTTAGCATCTAAGCCACTAAGTACGTAATAAATCCTTCAGAATCCGTAAGTGTGACTACTGGAGAAAAGAATATGGTGAACTTCCTAAGAGATATAAAATCCTACCATAAAGATTTAGGTCTCAGAATTTCAGTACCTGTGTGATAAGGAGAGAGGAAAGTTAACAAGTATTTGTCTTACTTTGAACTGATGGCCAATAAATACAATTGCATATGTGCATATATTTGTATATAGTGTATATATATATATGTTTGTGGGTTTTCATTATTTCTCACTCCTCTTTATCTTTCTTGTATCAGGGAATTATGTTATGAGCCAAGGAATAAGTAAAATACACTGGATCTGAACATTTATTACTAGTTCTATCCTTGTGGGGAAGGGAAGTGCTTCCGGTGAGATGAAGTCACTTTCCATGAGAAAATTCAAACCCCTGTCACAAAGTCTTGCCTGTATTAGATGCTATACCATTTTCTACAGTTGTTCTGTCTCTCCTTGACATTTCAGGTTTTGGAGGAATTATCACCCTCCTTGGTACAAGCCCAAGGACAATGTGCTGTTCAGCATGATTCTCTTACACGCTCCCAACACCTCATAAATAGTCCTCTATTTAAATCTACTCAAATAATCCCAATTTGTAGATGCCATCTGTTTCTTGCTGACACTGATTGATATAAGAAGCTTTGGAAAGTTTTACAACTCTTAGGATTTTCTCTTTAAAAAATAAAATTAAGCACAAATACAAACTCATAATTCTCTATTCACTGACCTACACAAGATTATAAATTCATGTGTACACAAAGGCCTTTGATAACATTTTGTGGTTTTAAACAGAAAAAAAAATTGTTTTGTCCAGTGTGTTTCAACAAGCAATAAAATTAATATCAAGTTTCAGATAGGATCAACTAACCTAAGTGTCATAAAAATACAGCATCCTTCTTTGTGTCAGTTGGGTACACTATTGTTCCCAGAAAAAAACAAGAGATAAAATGTGATTCTCCCACTTCTTTTGGTCTTGGCTGATATTTTTGACCTTTCCAGATACTGAAAGACTTCAGTTAGAGTTGGCAAAGCTCTTTCAGCATGGTTTTCTAAAGACCATTTAGAATCCTTTGACAATTGTAAATTTGATTCAATAGAGTCTACTTTAATGAAAAGTCAATCTTACTTTCTTCAGCTTCTGTTTTTAGAATACATATTCAGAGATGATATTATCTCTTCCAATTCATGTGGCAGAGGTAATATTAACAGCAACATCACATGAAAGCAGAGGCTTTGGACTGACCTGGGCCTGCAAGCATGTGGGAGAGGGTTTTGAGACAGTATCAGTGTGGAGGGGGTCTTTGCCTTGCCACTCACTGCGATTGTGAAAGGGATGTGCTATTGTTAATTCGGCTCCTTGGAGAAGAGAGGGGGGCACCTTGGTGTCATTATTAGAAATGATCTCGTCTCAGGCAGTGAAAATAAGTGCTAAGACAGCCAGTTAATAACGCATGCAGTGCTGGCCCTTGTCCAGGGCCAGCCTGAAGGAAAACTGTGACGTGAATGTGTTTTATCCTTTACCTACCCTAACAGTCTTAGAAATCTAAGAGATCGTGTTTCTTTTCTCTTCCTACCTTACAAATAATACCATTATTTCCATCAAGTTGCAATAAAAAAAATTACTTTAAAAAAAAAAAAACTCATCCCTTGAACATCAACTGGTAGAACATGTTGCATTAATCACAAATAAATGCTTTGGTATTTTTCCCACAAGTTTTAGACATAAAAATTTTCTCTATACACAAAACAAACACAATTAGAACCCTAAAGATATGCAATTCTATGAAACATTACTTGTGCTGGCTTGTCACAAATTTCTTCATGACCTTCTTGGAAATTAGAAAGACCTCCCTGAATCTATCCTCCATTTTACCACCCATCTGAAGTTAGCTTTAATAATGTAATTGGAATATGTTTGAAATAAATAAGAGAAATTTAACTAAACTCATTTTCTAGAAATATCCAAATTAGAAAATAAAAACTATACTCTAGAAATTAAGAAAAAAACATTTCAACCTCTTTCCTTTCAACGTTAAAGAGATTGGGTAAATTCATTCTGACCTGTAATCGACAAATTGAAAGCTGGCAAGCTTCTACGTCTCCCACAAATATGCAAAGAAGTCAAAGTATTATATTTGATATGAGTCAAAAGACCAAAATGCAATGATAGTATTTTATTTTTTATTATTTTATTCTTTTACATTTCAAATAATATCCCCCTTCCCAGTTACCCTTACATAAGTTACCCCCTCCCCACTTTGCCTCTATGAGGGTACTCCTCCACCCACTCACCCACTCCACATACTGGAGCATCAAGCCTCCACAGGACCAAGAGCTTCCCCTCCCATTGATGTTAGATAAGGCCTATCCTCTGCTAGATATGTTTCTGGAGCCATGCGCCCCTCCATTACACTCTTAGGTAGGTGGTTTATTCCCTAGGAGCTCTGGGTGGTCCACATAGGTGATATTGTTATTCCTATGGGGTTACAATCCCCCTTAGCTCCTTCAGTCCTTCCTCTAGCTCTTCCACTGGGGTCTTCGGCTCAGTCCAATCATTGACAGCTCAGGTGCTGGTAGAATCTTTCAGGGACATACATATCAGGCTCCTGTCAGCAATCAATTCTTGGCATCAGCAGTAGTGTGTGGGGTTGGTGTCTGCAGATGGTATGGATCCCCACGTGGGGTAGTCTCAGGATGACCTTTCCTTCAGTCTCTGTTACATTTTCTGTCCCTGTATTTCCTTTGAACAGGAGTATTTCTGGATTAAAATTTTTGAGATGGGTGGATGGTCCCATCCCTCAATTGGGGCCATGCTTATCTACTGGAGGTGGTCTCTACAGGTTTTATCTCCCCTTTATTGGGTATTTTGGCTAAAGTCATCATGCCACTGGGTCCTGGGTGCCTCTCGTTTTCCTTGCATCTGAGACTTTCTAGTGGCTACCTCCAGTTTCCCATCCCACTGTTACATATTTCTATTCAATTTCCTGACCCTCTGTACTTCTCTCCTTTCCCTTCCAGTACCTGGTTCTCTCCAGCTTTTCCCTCCCCCTTCTCTTCCCCTTCCCAGTTCCTCCCAAGTCAGTATTTTAAATGAGAACAATTTAATAACACTATTAATAATAATTATTAGTAATTTAATAGTCAAATGTGGGTTTCAGATTGGATCCTATGTGCCTAAAGTCCAAAGTCTCTGGACAAAGACTTGATAATGTTGGTAGGATTAGAATCTTTGTTAGCTGAGTCTTCACAGAGGTTCTGGAAGCCAGTGTTGGTGAGACCTTGAAAGGCATAGAGAGACTTCAGTCTCCTTTCTTCATTTTACTGTACCATGAGCTCCCCCAATGATGCATATACTCACTCACAGAGCCCCTAAACAATAAAACCAACCAATCACATAATAAAACCTCAAATATCATGGGCCAAAATAATTTGGGGTCAATTTTAAAGTAATAAAAAGCTAATGAACATAATAGAAAGCTAATAAATATAAGTAGATAATTACTTAGGTCTATCAGGAGAACGTTTTTATCTAGACTAATACCTAATCTGAAAGAAAGAATGTCCTTATGTAGCTTATTCTCAGGTAAAAAAAACAGACATAAAATTGCTATGAATAACTACAGAGTAATAATAAAACATATGAAGACTGCACAAACAACTCAAAGATTACAAAAAGATAGCAATCGACCAAAGAATGATACACATAACTATATTTCACCTCTTTATTAAATACCTTCTGATTATACAAATTTTAAAATAAGATATCTGCTATATTCTAATAGCTACTATTCCATCATGATTGCTATGTCTACAGGCTGATATTTTTCTGAATTATCACTTTGTAGATGACTAAGTTCTGTGTGCTCTGCAATTATTGGCAAATTTATTTTTCATATAACTCATATAAATTTCTAAAATTTCACTCCATCACCATTAAACTACTCAATATACTCTAAAATGTCATTAGGCAGTTAGATCCAGATTTGAAAAATGAAATGAAATGAAATGTTATTTATTCTTAGTTTTTCAAAGTGATATTATTACCTCCTTTCAATCCAGAAAGTTTCATGGGCATTTTCTGATGAAATTTCTTTGTATCATAGATATAAATTTATAGATTAGATTAATGTTATTCTCAAAAATGCTTGCATACAATGCATATTCATTTCTTAAACTCTAATGCACTTTCTCCACAGTTATTTAAGACATCGAAGGAGCACATAGGCACCATCATGTTCAGTATATTGCCTTCTATTGTTATTTTCAGGGTAAATGAGCAGTTGTAAGTATCCAGTCATGTTCAAAATGTTTATCTATCGAGAATGTATCAAAATATGGTCTATCAAGTATGGTGGTGGACAAAGAAAATGTAATGGGTAAAATATCAAAAGAGTTGTTAGTATCTCAGTTCTTCTCAGTTTTATCCTCCTAGGACAAACCCTCGGCTACCTCTGTATCTCAGTTACAGTGTTAACATGTAGAAAACTTGTCTCTCTGTAGCTCACTCCCTTACTTTGAGGGTAATATGTTAATAGGCAACTGTGTTATACATATTCTTCACAGCATAGCATCAGGAGAGTGAATACGAGACGTTACTATTGTTTCCCAGAAATATATTTTTGCTTTCCTCAGAATTTGATAATGTTCACATAACATGAAAATAAATATTAAGAAAACATTACAAGTTTAGGAATCTATTCCTTAAGCAGTGCTAGAAAAATGGCCTTGTAGTTTCCAAAAGTAGTTTGCAAAAGTCTACAAATTAGGAAACTAAAGACAAAGGCTAACTAGGCAAGCCAAAGCTGAGTCTAGTCCATGTCTATAGAAGACTCTACTCAGGGCACATGGAGTCTGAGACTATAGTCTGGAGAAAGTAACCTGACTCAAATGATGAGTTTAAGGCCTCGGCATGTTATACACCTGAAAAAAGGAAAGAAAGGCAGCTGGAGGTGGTGTCTACAACTATACTAACAGGTTTAAGGAGTCAGCTAAAGCAGCAAGATTGAGATTGAGGACAGCATGAGTGACCCAATGAGATCCCGAATCAAGGAAAAAATGGTCTCCTTACCATTTATAAATTGATTTTAAGTGACATTTATTCATCTCCAAATCTTGTAAATTAAAAACCAAATTATGCCTTTCTGGATTCCCTTCCTTAAAGAATCTTCGGAACCCTGATAGCGCTGCGTTTTCTGTAGGACTTCCTATCTAAAAGGACATCATATCTATAACCTGTATCTGTTACTGTATATACATATTGTTTATTTTCAGTTAGTCAAATTAATCATAATCAAATACCTACAAACTAAAATTCATTATTGAGGATGCCTTTTATTCTTTAGAGATTTTAGTCTAAGAGCAAGCAGCATAAAACAAAACACAGCCTAAGTGAATTGAAATATTAATACAAATAGATTTTTGTTGAGGATTACCATAGAAAGAACCAAGAAATTATATGACAGATGGTACAAAATGCAGTACATTGGGTTCATATAGTTGGATTCTTATAACACAATGTACTATGTGACATTGACAAGCCTTCAGAGTTGTACAAATGTCTCATGTCCTGGCACAGAAGTTGACAGAGTTATAGAACCTTGGATAGCTTTCTCACCATCAACTATGTTGATTTTATAGAAATTTTTGATGATTGAATAAAACAATAAGTAAAAATAGGATAACCTTTTAAATTTTAAGGTAAAACTATTTCATGAACAAACATTTAAGATAGTGTGTGTCAGATTTCAGTATCTGTTTCAAAATACCTGAGAAAAGAAACTTTTAAAGAGGAAAGACTCATTGGCCTTGGGCCTCCATCATGCTGGGATGATGGAAAGAGAACAAGATAGACAAAGCTGTTTACCTCATTGCAAACTTTGTTAAATGTAGGGAGAAAAATGGAGAATTGAATGGCAGCATACCAAAATAGCTCACCATGGCATAGTCATTGAAACAAGGACTGCATATGCCAAGTAATAGGGCTTTCAATGATTAACTGGGAAATGTTAAAAAGTAAAGTAGGCTTGAAAGGAAATTAGGAATCTACTGATAGACATGTCCAGCTACTCAAGGAAATTCAGAATCATCAGGCTAAAGGACTTAATAGTCACCTGTAAGCAAGAGAAGATTAAAATAAATGATGAGCGTGCAGATATTGGAAACATCCAAAATATAGAGCAGTGAAAACAGGGTCAAGAAGAAAGAGTATTTAAATACAGTAAACATTTTTAAACCATAAATCTATGTTTTTAATCTTCCTAAATTACTATAACTCAAAATAACTCTTCAATTTACATAAAAAGCATATCAAGTTATGAGCTCCTTTTCTAGAGGGGGCTACTGCTATGTGGTTCATGAGAGTGACGATGTAGCACTTCATATCCTGAGATAACTACAAGATTTGGCCTAGTTTTTATTCTTTGATGATTTAGCACCTAGGTTTATTCCTATAAAAGGATTCATCAAACATTGTCTGCCAAAAACTAGTTCACATTTTAGACTCTAATGACCTGCACTTGTAGACTTCAGCCACCTGCAGTATCACATTTGAAGTCACAAAGCCAATTATGGACCCAATCATCCATCCTTGTACAAACTCATCATAAATATCAGTCTCCCCAAGATTGTTTTAGACCCAATGTTGTGTCTGCTTTCTTTATGACTATGCTTTTTCTGTTCTGTTGGCACATGCTTTATGATTTCAAGCACACACTTTCATCATCATGTTTTTGTCCATGTACCTTTCTGATTTGCACAAAATTCCCTGGTACTTGAGTCTCAAGGAATTTTCTTCAATATTAATAGCACAGGAAATAAAAGTTAGGTAATTGTTGAACTTGACCAATCAATAGCACTACAAATTTACAATCTCAGTTGAAATAGGTTGTTTTTATTGCTAACATACATAATATATACAAATGTTATAATGGATGTATGTATATAAGCTTGCTATATTTCTCTTGTCATCCTCTATGATGATTAGTGATGTTAGTGGCTCCATGCCCTTTTTGGGATCCTAGACTATATAAAAATGTAGAAAGAGAACTAAGCATGACGTGTGTTGTCTTCTGCTTTCTGAGTGTGAACAGCATTTGACTAGTTGCCTCAAAATCCTGCTGCCAGAATTTCTCTGCCCCTACATATTGTATTGCACCTTAATACTAATTGGATAGTACTCAATAGGCCTAAAACTAATTAATTTACAGAGAGAATTGGGACTTGATGGAGTATCAATGATACATCTACAAAAACTCCATGTGTACGTTTCTTAAGAGTGTGCTTATGCCCTCAGTGATTTCTAGGGAAAGTTATCTCCATCATTCACAAATGATGCATGGAAAAGAGCCCTGTTATAAGGGTATTTAAGATGTAGTTAGGAATTATGCTGATTTAGTAAAGTGGCAGTTCTTGGTTCTTCTTCATGATCAATGACTTTCCTAGCCCTTGTTTTTCTTTCCAGCAACAAATAAACTTCCTCAAGAGGAAACCAACCAATAGTCATACCTAGCTTGGACACCTAAGAGGAACTACTACAAAAAGCATGGCTCGATATTTCTAAAGTAATTGTACATATACCTTGGCAAAGTCAACAGCTTTCTAACTGGACTTAAAGTGCACTCAGTAAGACAGAAAGCATGTCTGATTCTGGTTTTCCCTTAAGATTCCCTGAACAGATTATCCATTACCAGAGGGCCATCCCAGAAATCATGTATACATTAGTAATGTGCAAACTGTGCAACTTATATTCATGTATTTAAAAATGTATGTGTGCATGTGTACATGTATGTATGTGTGTGTATATGTGATTATGTATGTGTGTGTCAATATTTTGTTTAAAAGACAGCAAGGAGGTGTATATACAAAAGGTTGAATGGAGAAAAATGAGAGATGAAATTATATAATTATATTTTAACTTCAAAAAATATTTTAGAAGAAAAGAGCTGTTAAGCCCACTCTATCTCTCCAGAGGTCCTGTTCTGTCAGTATGATGTCTTTCCAATGAGATGTCACGTAGCTATGTCTCCAGGCACATTCTGAGTCAACTGTGAACACATTCAGATCTCTTCCTTCTTTTAATCATTTTATTCAAACATAGTTTTGATGAATTGAATAGATACATAACAATAAACATGTAGATGAATAGTTTGGGTATAAATACAAAATTTACAAAACAGAATATGTAAAATTAAAAGTCCAAAGAGAGGAATCTAAGTTGTCCATGACTCAAGCTTCCCTATAGAAAAACCTGGTAGTGCTAGATAGTGTTATTACTAAATTAGGGAGAAACACTACCATATGCAAGTCACTTTTCCTTATTGGCTATCATGGCTAAATATATTTTTTGCTATTTAAAAAAAAACCTATGAGTTTGTCTAATCTTGCTACAATTTTATCTTGCTTCCTTGCTTTGTCTCTGTCTCCTTGTGCTACTGCTATGACATTTTGATACATCTGTTCTACTAAGCCTGGTGTACCTATGATCCTTTATGACCTCTTGACAAATCATAAGCTTTCCTTTCATGTCTCTGTGACCTTGACCTGTGTTTCACCTTCTCCTTGTCCTGATTCCTTCATACAGTCACTAAAAGGCCTTTTGTTTTAAATATTAAACGTTGTTTCAGTTTCTGCATGTTTTCTTGCAGCCCATGTACATCTGAAAGTAAATATTATTGATCTATCCTCTTATCTTTCAAAATCATTCAGAACTCAGCTGTGATTATCTTCATGTGCAAAGTTTTTGATTATTGCGATAAACAATAAACAATTATTACAATCATGAACTAATACCAAATTAACCTTTCCAAACCTCTGTGAAGCTTGGGTGACATTCCTGGTGACCAACGGCTCCCCTCAGTGGAGTACTCTATACGTATGCTTTAGCTGGCAGAAATATTTTCAGTATTTTAATTTCAAGCAATATTTTTCCTCTATGAACAGAGCTTATAGAAAGTGTCATTTTCATCCAGAGTACAATGGTCACCAGGGTATTTTGAGAATGATAATCTGAATTCTCAAATTCATGCAACGGTTTCTCCATATTCTTTTGGCAATAAACCTCTGAAAGAAAACATTTACCACCACCACCACCCCCCAAAAAAAGACAAGCATTGCTTTCCACTCCTTTTTTCTGAGGATATAAATCCTGCCCTGTGAGTCTCCTTGTATTTCACTAGACATCACTGCACTCATTCAGTTCACATTGTTTAAAAATAAAAGCATCTAAAACTCCTAAACATATAAATGACTAAAGATTGTGATAAACTCACTCAATGAATCATAGCCTGAAAAGAAACTGCTATTACGCAATGTGGATGATCTCACAATGCTTGTCATATGGCAGAAACAAGGGACTACTCAAACTACAACAATTATCAGAGTCACCACAATTTCCCTTATGGAAAAGGAGTCAAAAAAAAAATTTGTAATTAGTGCATACATCAGCCAAGTGAGAGTGCCTTTTCTTCAAAAGTCAAAATATTCTAAGTCAAACTGGACATGGAAGATGTTCACATATACCAGTTAAAGTCGACATTCAGAATAATCATAAGCTACATCTCAACTTAGAAAGTATAAAACAGCATAAAAATAAAAAATAAATATGTTAGCTATCATTTATTGAGTATGTATTCTGTGCTAAAAATATGGTTACGATCTCATGGGCAAAAACCTATTCAGCTCTCCTTTAGTCCAGTGGTTCTCAATCTTCCTAATGCTGTGACATTTTAATACAATTCCTCTTGTTTTGATGGTGACCCCCAACCATAAAATTATTTTGTTGCCACTTCACAACTGCAAGTTTGCTGCTGTTATGAATTGTAATGTAATATTTTTGGAGACAGGTTTGCCAAAGGGGCTGTGACCCATGGACTGAAAACTGCTGCTTTAGTCTGTTCAAATCATATGAAGAAGACATAGATGATGATGGCTATGACAAATATATAACATAAATGGAACAATCTAGAAGATGGGAATGCTATAAAATGTGCTTCTGGGTTGTCCCAATACAAAATTCCTGTCACTGTTCTATGCCAAAACAGGCATAATATAAATACAATAATAATATGATATCCTTTATAGGATTTTATATTTTTCCACTCTTATCTTTAGTAGTTCATCCTGCTGATAGCCAGTAAAGAACTGGAGATGTACTTTTATTTGCAACAGTGAAAAGGAGAGATTGCTAAAAACCAAAAGAGGTCAAAACTGCTGAACTTATTTTACTAGGTTTTATGAAAAGCTCAAAAGAATAGCCTCCTGAGGCCGTGAATGCCTTTTTCTCTAGAAATGAAGAAAGCATCACAAAAGAACACTTACTGGGTTCATAAAATTCTAACGAATGTGTTATGACCAAGTTAGGCAATATTAAAAGAGAGATGATGGAAGAAAGAAGTGAAATGCATGAAAGCAAACTGAAAGTTCTCATCAAAAAAAAAAAGTGTTAGAAATAAGAACCCTCAAATTCCCAGGTAAAACAACTAGAATTATACTACAGCTCAAATGGTTGCTATAAAAACTGATATAATTTAACACAAGATGTCATGTTCCTATAAGATACTGCTGGCTGAAGTATACTTAAAATTCTTGTCATCTGCCAGCTGTCTGGTAACTTAAATATGTAACACACTAAAATAGTTATGTGATATAGTCAGTAAGATTTGGGTTAATTTAATTAGATGATACACTCTTGATCATTTTTCATCTAGGCACTAAAGTGAACATAGAATGGGCATTCTTATCCATGGGGCTAATTATCAGGACAGACATATTCACTTCCATTCTGTAAAATCAAAGCAGAAACCAAATATTGTTTCTGTGGCTTATACAATAGATGTCAACCATACAAATAGGAAAATCACAGCTCTCTCTGAATCACACCCTCTCATAGACTACCAACCAATAAAATAATCCCCCCCCCCTTTCCATCAGCATCTTGAGATAGGAGCAATCATTTTTTTATTACTTTACAGTTAATTTGTCCTGCCCATACAGCCAGACACTTTTCTAAAACATCCAATAGCAGAGCTATTTCTGGAATTAATTATCTCTGTGAAATTAAAGCTTATTCATTAGGAAAATCAAGATGAGCTTTCTAAATTAATGGGCTCACCGCAGAACATATTCAAGTTTGGAGAAACTTTGAATACCAAGTACAGTTTCCACACTGGCACTTTCTCCTTTCAATCCCAATTTCTCCTTTGGCTAATATTCACATCGGCATGGTGGATTTGTAACAAACAATGACCCAATACTGATTACATAAAGTCCATCATCACGGTAGACTTCACTTTGAGCTGCATAGCCCCATGGACTACAGCAGTCATCATGACATGTAGGATCAGCAAAGAACCCAGGAGAAGAAATAGCTTGGCTTCCTTAAAGTTCTGTGCTCTGGCTTTTCCTTCCCTAATGCTACCCTTTATCACTTCAGTTCCATGTAGTTCTTCCTGCATGAGAGGGAAGATATTATAGTGCATAACTCTTTCAAATCGGGTTTTTTTTTTTCACACAAAGATAAGCACTTCAAGTATCTTTATATCTTTCTGTGCCTTGAAAGCCTTTGTTTTCATTATAGGAAAGAATCCATTGAGGCTGCACCACAGTTTATCTGTTCATGTACTAAAAGAGATCAGTGCTTTTTGAGTTGGGGTTTGAAAACAGTATAAGCAAGTCTTGATGAGGTGATGGCTTTGAATTAAAGGAGAGAAGAAAACACCAAAATAGACAACACCCAAATAGACCTGCTACCTACGTCTCAGGAGGTAAAAAGAAACTGCTAGTCCCTTCTAGAAAAGCTACACTCTTAGTTTTGTGCTTCCTTCCAAAGTGCCGACCCGAGTTTATGCAGGACGACATCTGACTTTCAGTGAGAATGAGAGTTGGAGTGTGGAAACTTTAGCACAGTCATACTTATATGAGACACTATTATTTTATCTCTTACCCAGAAGCCATATACTGATTCTGGGACAATGTGGGAAACAAACATTAAAACATTGATGACACAGCCTGCCTGCCCCTCTGAAGACCCCACAGCCTGTAGGCCTCCCAGAAGATTTGCTGCACCCGGAGCAATAGACCCCACATTCTGAAGGCATCCCAACAGATATGCTACAGCCAGGGCCATAGGTCTCCCAGAAGACACGAAGCAACCAGGAACACAGGATGCAGGCTCCAGACAACCCAGTCAAAAACCCCAAGAAACAAACAAACAAACAAAAAAATAGGATAGAGAGCTAAACAGAGAATTTACAACAGAGGAATCTCAAATGGCCAAGAAACACTTAAATAAGTGTTCAAATTCCTTAGTCATCATGAAAATGTAAATCAAAATGACCCTGAGATTCTGCCTTACACCAATCAGAATGTTAAGAACAAAACTCAGGTTACACCACATGTTGGCGAGGATGTGGAGAAAAAGGAACACTCCCCCATTGCTAGTTGGTACAACCATACCACAGGGGCAAGTGCTCTATTATGTTCATAAAGGTCTTTTCTGAGATGGCCAGAAGCCAGAAACAACCCAGATTTCCCACAACGGAAGGAAGAATGGATACAGAAAATGTGGTTCATTTACACAATGTAATATTACCCAACTATTAATAGTTTTGCAAGCAAATGGATAGAATTTGAAATATCATTTTAAGTGAGGTAACTCAGACCCAAAAGGACATGCATAGTATGTACTCACTAATAAATGGATATAAGCCAAAAAGTACATAATACCTGGGATACAATTTACAGAACTCAAGAAGGTTTAACAAGCTGAAGGGCCCAATCAAGGATGCTTCAGTCTCACTTGGGAGGCAACAGAAAGCAATTACTGGAGGTAGATGGAGGGAGGGACCTGGGTGGAAGAGGGAAGAGGGAGGGGGAAAGGGGAACATGATCTGGTGATGGTGATGAGAGACAGGACAGAAGCCCTGGAGGCCAGAAGAAAGAATGGGCATCTGCAACCTGAGGTAGGATAGAAGGTAAGAGAGCCTCTAGAATTTACCAGAGAGTTGGGAGGTGAGAAACTCTAAGGACTCAAAGAGAGAGACCTTAGATGAAATTCCCAACAATGGCAAAAGAGAACTTGTAGAGTCCATTTCCAGCAGAAAGACAGGGCATCAATTGGAGGAACAGGGTTGCCATCCTGCAGTCAAAAACTGACCCAGAATTGTTCCTGTCTAAAAGATCTGCAGGGACAAAAAAAAAAAAAAAAAAAAAAAAAAAAAAAAAAAAAAAAATGGAGAAGAGACTGAGGGAAAGGAGGTCCAATGACAGGCCCAACTTGGGATTCATTCAAGGGGAGGTTCCAAGGCTAGACACTATTATTGATGCTATGGCGTGCTTATAGACAGGAACCTAGCATGGCTGTCCTTAGAGAAGTCCAATAAGCAACTGACTGAGGCAGATGCCGATACTTATACGCAGCCATTGAACTGAAGTTGAGGACCCCTGCGGTTGAATTAGGGAAAGACTGAAAGAAGCTGTGGAGGACAGCAACCCCATAGGAAGACCAGAAGTCTCAACTAACCCGGAGCTCTGAGGTCTCTCAGACACTGTGCCAACAACAAAGCCACATACATGAGCTGGTCCGAGGCCCCCGACACATATACAGTAGACGACTGCTTTGTCTGGCCTCAGTGGGAGAAGATGTGCCTAACCCTCAAGAGACTTGAGGCCCCAGGGAGTGAGGAGGTCTGGTAGGTGGGAGGACATCATCTTGGAGAAGGGAGGAAGGAGGAATGGGATAAGAAACTGTGAAAGGGCAGAACAGGAGGGGGTAACCACTGTGCTGTAAAATAAATAATAAATAATTTAAAAATAGATTAAAAATTTAATGACACAAAGGAAATTCCTAATAATACTGACAACCCAAAAAATGGGTAGCTTGCATAATGAGATTATAAATAAATTAGAAAACTTCAGGTACTTAAGTAGAGATAAAATATGCATGGTTGAGTGAAAGCAGACAGATTCATAAGTTTAGTGAGATAAGATTCCATTAAAGGTCATACAAACAAGAGTACATGGGTAGCTCTAACTCTATGTGATAGGTTTTTAAAAGGGAACACAAAGTTGGGTAAATAAGAAAATGGAGAGTGTTGTATCTGGGAGAAGTTGGGAGATGGGTGATTAGGATCCAAATATATTGTAGGGAAATCTCTGAGAACTAATGACAATAAAGAGTCATACAGTAGCTTCTCCCAGACAGAAATAAAAACTGAATACAAAGCCTTTCAAGCAATAGAATCAATTTGAAAGAGTTTTAAAAATTAACCAAGCTCAGGTTCTACTCAGAGTAATTAATTCAGAATATCTAGAAATGAAATGCTCTATAAAACACACAAGAAGAAATACATTAAAATTTCCACAAATAGCCACACTCAATGCAATGTTACAGTGAGACCCAACACCTCCCAGAAGGCATGAAGTACAAAACAATTTTATTCCTTACTAAAACAAAATGCAAATTAACCAAAGCACAATTTTTATATATTAAGTAAAGAAGTGTAAAGAGGTGAAATTAGTTGGTTTTGGTGGCACAGGCTGTTAATACTACCCAAATTAATATCACTGGGGAGGCAAGCGCAGGTGGATCTCCGAGTCAAAGCCATCCTGATCTACAAAGTGAGTTTTAGGACAGCCAGGACTACATAGAAATATCCCGTCTCAAAAACAAAAAGGAGGAAGAGGAGAGGAGGAGGAGGAGGAGGAGGAGGAGGAATTGACAGTACGTAGTATTTAGAAATCTCTGTAAAATGGAAAAGCTTATATTTGTGGTAGATACCATATATAATCTATAGTTAGATCTATAGATCTAAATCCTCCAAGCAGGGAACACCACTCCTTCCCTAGCAACTCATACTTATCCATAGAGGACATCTTTCAACAGACTCCTTCATGGGAGGGCACACTTTCTGGCCAGCAGGCTATGGTAACTTTTAAGTAATTATGTGCACAAACCCTATGAACAGGCTGCACTAAGAACACAGTAGGATTCACAGAGGCTGCTCAGTTCCCCTGCAATAGTTCATGTGAATAAGGCTTTTAAGGCTATATGTGTCTTACTAAGTTATGGCCAGTCATTCAGCTGTCATCCATGCCCGAGGCAGGAGAGTCTGGACGCATCTCTTCCTGTTTGTCTTAAAGGCCTTTTGCTGATACCAGGAGCCTAGAATACTGGGATGACGTAAGCTCAAAAATACCTGGTAAGTTGGTACTGTTTTTTAGGTTACTATTTATCCACTAGGTGCTCTAATCTGTTATGTATGTATGCATGTATGTATGTATGCATGTATGTATGTATATGTATGCATGTATGTATGCATGTATGTATGTATGTATGTATGTATGTATGTATGTATGTTCTGGATTTGGATAGGATGCTCTGGGCAATTACACAATGACTGCAACTTTTAGACTATAGTATGTTGGAGTGAGGTGATCCTTTTACAATGGCACTCCTGGAAGAAAGCAGGGAGTTTGCACACTAAGTCCTTTATGTTACTCAATAATAAAATGCTACGTCAGAAAGTAACTTCTGAGGCACACTTATGCAGCATAGAAGGCATTCATACATGTTCAAGAACACACTAACATTTTTTGTTGCATACAGGCAAACTGGCATACAAACTCTTGAGTTGGGAGACATAAGAGTTGTTTAGGAANCTAAGGCAGGGTGTCTCCCAGCTTCCAACAGAGCCTTGCAATGGAGTGGAGTTACGAGGCCCAGCAGAGGAAGACACAGCTATACTAACCTACAAAGAACACCAGAAGCAAAGGTAAGAAAGTAGGAGAACGGATATGACTGATCCTCCAGGTAACCAGGGGAAATGGCACTGAGAGAAAAACACAGGCCAGGATGTCAACAAGCATATGACACCTCACAGAACCCTCCAGTTCCTCACAAAGCTCAGGTTTGCAGTCTAGTAGGTGAGAGGTCAAAGGCTAGTGGTGGCTGGATGTGGTAGTGTACATCTTTAATCCTAGTACTCCTGAGACAGAGACAGGAGGACAAATGTGAATTAGGGGTCAGATCATCTAAATAGAGAGTTCCAGACCAGCCAGGTCTACATAGTGAGACCCTGACTCTGGAACAAAAAAAAAGACTGGCAGTAATAACAGTTGTACCATTTTTATCGAGTTTACTTCTCTGCTAAGGCCTTCTGTGAAATAGCCTACAAGAAGCACACATTTTGAGTTTCAAGAGACACAGTGAACACTATTAACGTCTCCATGTGCTCTCTGCTCAGTGGTTAGGCACAGGGGCAAACCCTGCCAGACAAGCTCTGCTCCTGGCCTCCTTGCCCCCACTGCTTTTCTGTGGAAGAACTAAAGCTTGTATATGAGTACACACTATTCTTTTCAGCTATCTGAAGGATTTCCCTTTGATAAAAGTATATCCTGGACCTACTACATGAGAGAAGGTAAATCACTCTTAAAGGGAACAAGAGGGGAAACATCTGTTATTTGGCATTTGGGTGGGGAAGGTGTTGTATTGAGTATGTGCACATTATATTCAAGAATGAGGATCTATATTCAAATCCACAAAAGTCATGTTAAATGATGGGCATGCCAATAATCTCAGCATTTGGGAGCAAAGACTTGTAGATTCACAGTTGCCCTACTCAGTCACTCTAACTGAGAGATAGCAAACTTCTTCTATGCTTCTGCTTCATGGAGACAATCTTCCTAAGGCAATAAGGTAGAAGTCAATAGGGGAGGATGCTCAAAATCATTCTGTGGCCACTTCATGTACAATCACAGTTGCACACCGGTGTACATTCAAGTACATTCAATAAAACACACATACATGCACACACACACAGACACACAGACACACACACACACACACACACACACACACACACAACCACCACCACCACCATCATCACCAGCACCACTGTCACATAGCTCCACTCCACCCAAGAAAACATGACATTAATCAGAATCCTAAATGTGTCGAAATCTCAAAATCTAAACCAGTAATTGAGCTTTATGCCATAAAGTAACACAGAAGGGGTGGAATCAAAGTTATTGAAATATACTTTGATTTTACAAAGAATTTAAACTATTTGAAATATTAGAGAAGGATTTCCCCAAAATATAGTTATTAGAAATTCATGGAAATTGTAAACTTGAAAATGTCTCCTGTGTTTGTTTAAAACAGTGAAAGGCATATACAGGTCAAACAGTAAATAACTAATGAAGAAAATATGAATTCTGGGAAAAATATGTAGCAAACTGCAAAAAATGACTGTTTAATTTTAATTTTCTCTTTTCTTCATGTATTTTATTAGGCTGGTAGTATTTATGGAGAAAATATTTGCTTTTGTTTTCAAGTAATGAACAAGTACATATAATCCAATTTAGTCTATAAATTTTTAATAATAGATTTTATTCTTTGAAATTACAGTCTAATTACATCATTCATTTTCTTCCTTTTCATACCTTCAACCCCTCCTATGCACAGTCTCTGTCAAGTTCAAGACATCTTTTTCTTTAATTTTTTAATCTGTGTGTTTGTGTGTGTGTGTGTTTGTGTGTGTTTGTGTGTGTGTGTGTGTGTTTGTGTGTGTTTGTGTGTGTGTGTGTGTGTGTGTGTGTGTTGGAGGGAGAGAGAGAGAAAGAGAGAGAGAGAGAGAGAGAGAGA
>NC_034610.1:38851714-38855735 GCF_900095145.1 Mus pahari | reverse complement strand
AGGAGAAGGAGAAGGAGAAGGAGAAGGAGAAGGAGAAGGAGAAGGAGAAGGAGAAGAAGGAGAAGAAGAAGGAGAAGAAGGAGAAGAAGAACAAGAAGAACAAGAAGAACAAGAAGAACAAGAAGAACAAGAAACAAGAAACAAGAAACAAGAAACAAGAAACAACAAGAAACAAGAAACAAGAAACAAGAAACAAAACAAAACATCACCGAATATGAGAAGTTCAATTTTGAGCTGTTGGTCAAGTTCTCTAAGAGACTCTCAGAATATTATAGGCTATTTCTGCTGCCCTAGTTTGCTCCCCAGAGCTGAATAGCAAGTGCATTTGGGACACAGGACCCAGAGCACTCAAGGTGGATCAAACCTGAAAGCCTCTTTCCTCAGTCCTAACTTTCATGGTAGGAGAAGGCACTGTGCAAGCTTCCAAGAGAGGGGGAACAATCAATACTGTGTCTTTTGGGTGGTGGAGAACAGTCAACACTGTCTATTTTTTGTTAGTTTATTTTTTTTCAAAAAGTACTTCACAAATTCTGAACTGTGTCAATATAATAAAAGGTATTCCAAATGCATGTCCCTTCCTTTCTCTGTCATCGTTGTCTTTGAAGGCTAATAACTAAGCCCATAAAGTTTCACAGCAGAGCCTTAGATCCTGCACAACCTGTCAGTCACTTAAATTGCTGATTAATTTTGGCTTGGCATCAGATCAAGCGCTTGATGAAATAATCAGTCATCTGTGCCTGCTCTAAGAAATTAGCACTCGTATCTATTTATCAAAACGTCAAAGAGCCTTTAACCCTTTGGTGATGTCCTGAGCTGCATACACCTATATTTCTTAACATCAACAGGAATTATTCTCCGATCAGGAAGAACCACAGATCTCAGCATGATTCTCTTTGCAAACTCCCTTGTGTACTTTCATTAGAAAAATAATAGTTTGGAATTACATGGGTGATCAGTTCTGTACAAGTTCATACTGGAATCAAAATAAAGACTGAATGCATAATTAGCATGGATTTGCCTTTTAGTTCAATCCACAATACTGAAACAACAGCAAAAATAATAGTCATCTTTGTATTGGACGGAATCATTAACTGGAAATCAAGGTGCCATTCTAATAACTGAGAAAAGACTCGGCATTTTCATCCTGGGGATGGTGAGTGGGATCTGAGCAAAAAGCAAGAACATTGAAATCAAGCCAATCAAGTATTGATGCATTAGCATTCACTGAGATCACTCTGTGCATATAACTTTATCTCGGAAAATACAAAGAAAGCCACTGACAGAAATACACAGCAATGGCAGTCGCTAATCACAGTCACTTAATGTTAAAAATCAAGATATCATCAGTTAGAAGAAGAGACAGCATTATCAGAAAAGTGCTATAGCTCAGGGTTTGAACAGAAATATGGCTGCCGTTGGTACGTGTGCTTGCCGCTTCAAAAATAATTCTATCACTGCAAAACTAATAGAAGTTTTACTATTTTCTCAATTTCTATTCTGTGTCCAAAATAACTATCTCATAACACTATGCATACATACCATAAAAACACAAATAAGCAGGCAAGATTGCAAGTAATTAAAATGTACAATATAAGCTTCTGTAAATTAAATGAAAATTAAATTCAATTTAAAATCACTACTTTCAAGATTCTGAATATATCAGTTTCTTGAAAGAGGTTACTCACTTCTAATTATTATACATTTTTAATGAAGATGGATGGATAAGAGTTGGAAAGAATGAATATAGCATTATAAAAGCCAGTAATGAAGAGTAATGTACAAAGAAAAATGGCTCTATTTGCATTTTTAAATACCTGGCATGCCTTAGATCTAGGTGCCCAAGGAGCAAGTAACCTGTTTTCGTTGGATTTACTAATGATATGTACAGATGTCTTTCTTCTGTGCACTGTTTTAGTCTTGTTCTTAACATTTGATGTATATATCTTCATGATTCTGACTCTTATACTTATTTCATTAATTCAAATTGTGTTAAGTTTCCCATTGATTCCTCTACTGTTTCATTTCAAATATTTGAGGAGTTCCATATATATATATATATATATATATATATATATATATATATATATATATAATTTACATTGAACTCTAATACAACTCATAAACTCATAATGGTTAGAAAATATATTTTACATCATTTCAATCTTTTTCAGAGTATTGAGATTGATTTGATGATTCACTTACAGAATTGAATCTATTTCTCTGCATGAACCACTCGTGTGTCAGAACGGCAGCTGCTATGTGAGAGGACATGATTCAGAAGAACGAAAGCTAAAAATGTTCACTTTCCTTCGTGCATGAGTTTGCCGCTGGCTGCAATAGCAACAATAACATCAGGGGTCAGCAGAGTGAGTTCTATGAGCAGAGTGAGTTCTATGAGCAGAGTGAGTTCTATGAGGAGCTCATGCGCCCATGCATGAGCACTGCTGTACAAGGATAAGCAATGCCAGTTTACACAGATTTTGGCCTACTATGAGCTAGTCAGGTAAAAACCTCATATGTGGAAGTCCAGGATCAGCCTGCAGCAGAATAGTAGCACTCCTTTACTCTGCTGAGAGCTTTAGGGTTGGCATATTAGGAAAAGAACATCAAGTGTGACCATCTAAAGGAAAAGGAAAAGGATTTAAATTGAGGCACCCACTGTTGAGCTTTTTATGATTCATACAGGACACTGATCCATCAGGCACATCCTTCCTCATCTTGTCACTATTGGCATGTCATAGTAAAGAACCAAGAGAAGATGTAAGCTAGGAGAATTCAATTAAACACACACACACAGAGATACATATATACATATGTACAATATGTACATATATATGTGTAATATATATACATAATGTATATGTTCATGTGCAATATATATATATACATAATGTACATATATTGTGTATACATATGCACATACATATATACTTACATACAATATGTACATGTATGCAATATATATTCATAATAATGTACACATATTTGTATGTCATATATAGTGTGTATTGCACTATTTGGTACTATATATATATATATACTGTATCTATATATAGTGTACACATACACACACACATGCATGCACATGCACACACATGCACATGCACCCACAATGGAAGAAAAAAGAAACATACATTATCTTAGCTGGAAAGCTACATCTCCAAAGGTTTCTTTTAAAAGATATACTAAGTCTGGATTTTTTTTTTCCTCCCCCACCCCTCCAAAAAATAATTATACTCCACAAAGAAGGGAAGCAGTAGACCCACTGCCCAGATCAGGCAGCTCAGTGAGTCATCCAACCAAGGGGCTGCAAGCCGATGGATGCAGGTCTCTTATAGGTGGGGTAGAGGAGCGTCATCTTTTATTATTTGTTAATTTAGTGTGAACATGTCTGGGGTCAGGGTGGCATGTGCTGGTGCCCACGAAAGACAAAAGAGCATCTGATGTCTGAGAGGTGGATTTAATTGTGAAACTCTCTTGTTCATTGGTGCTGGGGTCTGAACTCTGGTCCTCATGATTGTGAAGCAAGTTCTTTTAGTCACTTAACCATTTCATTCCAAATGAACTCCGGTCCTTTACTTTTCTTTTCAAGTCATGTCTCGATTGAATTTTCGGGCAAGTGTCAAACATTAGGTGTAGTCTCCTTAAGTAAATGTGCTAAATGTCTGTGCAATTACAAGATGACTCTGGGTTTGGGACGAGTGACATCTAATCAGAATGGTAAATTAAGTTCCATTGTGATGCCACACTTACTGGAAACTCCAAACCAATTTCAGCAAATGTAGCAATGGGCTACTGCTTACCTTGTCACCACCTTTTATAACTGGAATTGTGAAGGAGATTTTGAGATTATGTGTTAGCAAGATACCTCGCACACCTAGCAATTGGTAAATAATGGAGAGTAAAAAGTAAAAATGAAAAGTCCTTTATTTTTATATTTTAATTTTTTCAAATTTTTATTAGATGTTTTCTTCATTTATCTTTCAAATGCTATTCCGAAAGTCCCCTATACCCTCCCCAC
>NC_034610.1:38838224-38851055 GCF_900095145.1 Mus pahari | reverse complement strand
TTCCAACTGGTAATAAGGACACATGCTCCACTATGTTCATAGCAACCTTATTTATAATAGCCAGAAGCTGGAAAGAACCCAGATATCCCTCAACAGAGGAATGGATACGGAAAAGTCCTTTATTTATTTGATGTTTCTGCATGTGAGAGAAAGTGGGGAATCCAAACAATAACGAATTCTCTAGAAGAACAAGCCTTATGGATCTCAAATCAGAGGCTAAGCATGAGGGGTTCAAGGGAACAGTATGAAAGTGGACACAACGCCTCACTGAAGCAAAAGAACAGGAGGAAAATTGTATTCTTGCTAAAGTGCTGAACTTGTGATATAGTGACAAACATGTAGTTACCCCTGTTATCAGATATTTCACGTTTGCTTGGAGTAAGAAACTATTATTTTCATCTAACTTGAGTCCATGCTTTTCCCCTCAGTAACTACATGTTCTGAGCTATACCCACATAGCTCTGGTGCTAGATTCTAGACACTGGCTGGAATACACAAAAAATCATTAATTATTCATCCTTTTCTTCCTCTTTCTTGCATCTTGACCTTACTCATCAAGAAACTTAATCAGCTCTCGGGCAAGTACGGATGTGTACTTCAGAGGCAAGCAAGGTAGAATTTCTCTAGACTTGTTCATTGCCCTCAGCACTTTTCTGTTTTTGATAAACAAAAACAAACTTTGCTGTTAATAAAATACTCATCAATAAATTACACTCTTTTTCATTTAAGGCTCTGTGACATACTTTAAAAAAAAAGATGCTTTTTAACTTATTTTTTATAAGAGAAGTGAAAGTTAACTATTGTCTTAAAACGTTATCTTCTTTTAGTATCCACAAAGAGAATGCTAAAACTAGAGCTGGACAATGCAACTTCATAAATATCGTCATACCTCAGAAAATGATTATTACAGGTAATCAAAATTTTTGCCTGACAAACAATATCACCTTGACTTGTACAAGCTCATTAATGGTCTGGTTACTGTAGAAGTGACATAGTCTTTCTGTTAGGAGAATGTCAATAATGAGATGACTAAGGTCATTGATTCTTTTTCAATTTGAATCCAACACAAGCTCTTTGAAATAAAAAATGATTTACACTTTAGCCTTTCTAATACTGACTGTTTATCACTTATTTTTATTTTCATAAATGATGGATGATTATGTACTTGACCCACACACACCAGCTATACATAAGTTGTAAATTTTTAATGTAAATATAACAGCTTTTTTGTATTAAATCTTCAGCTAAATTCTGTAAAGACTAACTTTAATTTAGGTGGAAGCCCTCTCTATACATAGATGTTGATTTCAGTCAAATTTTCTCCCATGAAATGCATTCATGTAAATAAAATCCTTCTAATATGGGGTTGACGATCCTGAACAATAGCCATTGCTCATAAGTCATTTTACTTATTGTGTCTCATATTTTTTATTTTAATACTAATATATTTATATAATGTGTAAAATTGAATGGGTCTTATTTTACATTATGAACCATACTGTAGGTAATATAATCACCTCTCTCAACTCTCACTAGAAGTAATATACCAAACTGGTTTTGCCTAGACCTGCATTGCCTTGAATTTATAGCCAGTATCAAGGACAGAGTTAGAAGAGGCATGAAGATATGGGTATTTGAAATAAAATTGAAGCTGCCTAACTCACCAGGTGGAGATTAGGAGGAAATAAGTGAGATTATAACCAAGCAAGAGGAACAGCTTCCTGTCATTGTTGTGAGGTTTACAGAACTCACCACAGAGGGGGTTAGCGGGTTTGAAAGCTGCATGGACTCGCCCACAGATGATGCTTACTCGCACAGTTCTAACACAAATGAAGGCAACTCTTTAAATGGAAAACCTAGGAAAGAGGTCAGAAATTACAGCTGTAAGCATCCCCAGCAGAATACAAAAAAAAATCAGAACAAAAACCTCTATTCAGGGATCACTTATTGGTCATTTACTGACTTTCTCTAATTTACATTATTCTCTCAGGCATTTAAACATTGAAATCAACAATGGCATCATGTATTGGCATTTCTTTTATTCCTTGATAAGGAAGATTTCCCTACCTGGATCTTACAATCCTTAGAATCATCTGATATATCTTTGGCAGCATGGTAAGTCATTGGCAGGTCGTCAAAATCACGACAGCAAGCTGCTTCTCTTGCTCATTACCTCCAGACTCTTTTATTTCCTTGGCAAGACAGAACTGTTCTGGGCAGTCACAACCTCACTAAGTAATGTCCACCAGCCAACTAAAACCTTGAAATTGATGATTCGTTTTCCGTAAATTAACAATCTACCTACTGGGATGCTAGCATAGACCATGTGCCTCCTGACCAGAGAGCCTGTCTAGTGCTTTAATTTCAAGGGTACTTGACTATAGACCTTATTCAAGTGAGAGAATATTGACCATGGATCAAAATAACATCAGGGTTTTTAAGCAGCTGAGGAAGAGAATGGTTCTTAGGTGACTGTCTCACAGACATAAGGAGACTACCTGCAGATAAATGATGGACAGGGTCTGTCCTATAATGTTAGACTAGTAGTTGCCAGAAACTCCTATAACTTCTTCATTAGAGACAAAACTAAAATAGATTAGAAAACTATAGGATAGATATTAATTTAATAACATAAAGGCAGTGTGCTCAGACCCAGGAGCAGGTAGGCTACCTGTAGAACTTCACCAATCCTTTCTGTCCTCCGAGCAAAATCCCTTAGTTTCATTCCAAGTTCTGTAGCAGATCACTTGCTGTTGTCTCCCTCTTTACCCAACCTCCAGTAGATCACACACACACACACACACACACACACACACACACACACACACACACACAGTGTTTGATCCCAGGCCCACAAACCAGCAGACCCTTTCTGGGAAGCCAGGGGCCACTGTAGCCAGAGAGGCATGTAGGCTAACTGAAAATCTTTCCTTATCCCTCCATTCATCCATATCTAATCACCTAGTCTCATTCTAGCTCTGTAACAAACTATCTCTTGTGTCTTCCCATCTTTCTCTGGCTCCATTCCCAGAAGACTAAACTGATCCTGGTGGAACACGCGGTTTCTTCTTTCCCATGGACTCTCTCAACTCTCCTGTTAGCCCCTCTCCATTCCTATGTGCCAGACCCCAACACCTAGAAACAAATTTTACATGGAACACCCAGTGGCCATACCTACCAGGATCCTGGAAGAATCTTTCTGAAACAAAGAAGGAAGCAGAAACCAAGGATCAAAGCATCCAACCAATAAACACATGATTAGATATCAGCACCTAGAATTATAATATTCCCAAACCTAGGTACCTAAATTTCAGGATAAAATACAATCAATAACTTCTAGGACAATATATCTCCACTACAGTTTAGCAACTCTAACAGAGTAGGCACTGAATATTGGCACATAGCTAAAACACAAGAAAAAGACCTTAAAATAGCTTTTATGAATATGATTCAGGTCCTTAAAGGGGGAAATGAATAAAACCCTTAAAGAATTCTGTGGAAACACAAACAACAAATGGAAGAAAATTAATAAATCAGTTCAAGATCCAAAAGTAAAAATGTAATTATTAAATAAAACTAAAACTGGGGGAAATCTGGATGTAAAAATTTCAGAAACCCCCCTCCTAAAATGTAAAGAAAACAAAACCTCAAAGGTAGCAAGCTGTACCAGCAAAGGACCAAAGATGCAAAAGAGAATCTAAAGTATGTAACATGTGAAGATGAAGAAATAGATATCGATGTAAAGGAAAATGGAAATATAAAAACCTTCTAACAAAAACATGTCCAGGAACAGAGAATAGAATAAGAATGGAAATTAGGGATGGCTCTTTCAGGGAATATTATCATCCCAGATGACATAATTTTATTTAATACATGTATATATACACATATGTATTATATGTAATTTTAGATAACTATAAAATAATATGACTCCCTATGTCCTTTCAAACCTCCTCTCCTGATGTTTTTGATCCCTAAACTGTTTGGCCTTCCCATCTTGCTAAATCACAACCTACCAGCCATTGCTACCACACCTGCCTCAAAACATTTGAAAGACTAGAGTAATTTTACTCTATCTCATTCCTATTTACTTGAAGATATGATGTTTTCTATGGCAGCAATACGAATGATGATTAACTATATTATACAAGTCAACTAATATTTCGTCAAATAAGGTAAGAATATTTACTTTCTGAAATATTGGTTTTAAAAGCACTAAATGCTGAAAGTATTATTGTTTTATGCAAAATTACTTGTCTTTATTTTTTCAATATTATATGATATCAGATCTTTGGGTGTTTTTATCAATACTTAGTATACAAGTAGTTAAAATTGATTAAATTTTGTAGACCTTTCACCTGCTTTGACATCATTTTCCCTAGAGACAATTTAATTAATAATAATTATGTTGTATATATTCATGTAATTTTTAGACAATTATTTTAGAAAGATGAAAGACTATCATTTTTCTCTGTTTTAATTATGCAAGGATTTGATCCAGGCTTTTGTGACCTCTATGTATGTTTTGTACAACTGAGCTACATCTCTACACCATGAATTTATATATTAATAAAATTTGTACACTTTAGAAGAAGGTAGATATAAATTAAAAATAATTATGAAGATATACTAAAAAGAATTTATGTTGTAATATATCTTTAATGTTGGAATATTTTCCCTAATTAGGTAGATCTTTATATCTAATTTATTTTACAATATATATATTAGCTCTATGAACTAAAAAAACTTTTAGCATTTTATTATGAAATAAAATTATATTTTGTCTTTGCAAATTAGTATCTCCTATTTCTCTAAGGAGAAATCAGAGAAATTAATCAAAGCAATAGAATTATCATCAGTTAAAAGTGAAAATAAAACATATCATATTGTTTTGCTTTACTTTTGTAATGACTTATTCAGAATTCCTAGATTCCAGAATAAGAAATATCTTTCTTTGCTAAGGTGACATAGGTGAGCCACTCCACACCTCTTAATTATTCCCTTCTACAACTAAATTATGACCCACACATGCATTTAAAGTATAAAATTCTAAGAATCAGGTCTTTTTTTTTCAGTAGGAGCAGTGAGAATTTAATCATTCCACTTTGTAAAGCATCATATGTTACTTTGTAGGTAGATAATTACAAAAATTATCACTTAGCTTCTTCAGAGAGCTGCCTGATACCTTAATACACGATGAAGTGAAAATTTTTTAATTGTCACTATTTTAAAGGGTGATAATTTAAGTAGTTACCCAGGGAGATCACATGGGCTCCTCAGTTGGCAAGAAATGATACCATTGTATACCTGAAGAAGAATACAGAGGTTGTCATGGCAACTCTGAAATTTGGATGACTGCTGTTCAAAAGGCTCAAGTGCTCTGAAAACCTGGAATGTGATTCTGATGGTCTCAGCTTGCTGGCCTCGCAGGCACAGGCAAGCTTGGCTGTGCTGATGATTCCACAGCCTATTGTTCTCAGAGAAACATTTTGAGCATTTCTAAAATAATGCTGTCTAGTCAATATCCAGATTTTTATATTTTATTTATGTTCATTTGTTTATATTATTGTGTTGTACATTCAGGACACTTGCATGTAGGATGATGTGTGATAGCCTGCAGGTAGACGTCAGAGGACAACTTGTGGAAATGATTGTCTACTCCCATTCTGTCTGCCTCAAGTATTAAAACCAAATGTGTAAAAACAAATATTAAAAGTAACTACAAATATTTAGAAATTTGGGGAACAAAGAAATTGGTTCTATAGCTTACTTCTCCCTGGAGAACAAGGAAAAAGATGAAATTTCAAAGTCTGTGACATATCAACACTATGACGAAATAGATTTTAATTATAGACCTTAGATCTAAAAGAATGTATGTGTATAGAAGAATGCAAAGCTTTTAAGAAAAATATCTAAGTTCTCTTTTTCCTAAACCAAGGGAGAATGAGATATTTTAAAGTGTCTCAGTTAACATGGCAACACTGATTGACCTTGATCAATAATGTCAAGGGACTTTGAGAGAAGTACCTTGTAATTGCTTTCTAAACCCTTTGAGATACAGATCATACTGTACTTTCTCATCAAATTTCCTTTCAAAGCATCTTGAAGACACCAAGCTCTTTGTCTTGATTTGAATGTGGTTACTACTTGTTCTGTCCAAAGAACAGTTTTTTTTTTTTATAAAAGGAAAGAAAAAGGGAAATAAAGCTTCGGCTGCTTCCTTAAGGTCTACAAAGTACTATCTGGAGTCACACTCAACAGTCCAGGATGGACCTGGTCCCAGAGAGAGTGAAGATGGAAAATTCCTGCCACCTAGTGTCTTTTCAAGGGTGTAATTATTTATTGATTAAACTTGTTCCTAGGCAATCTCACACAGGTTCATAGAGCACGCTGAGTGCTCTAACCCCATCTGCTCTGGTCTCCCACCACCCCTGTTACTTCCCCATCTTCCCCAAGGTCTGTTTTGATTGTGAGTTGGTTGTTGTTGTTGTCATCATTATCGGGGGTAGTGATGGTGTTTGTGCACACCATGGTTAACAACGTTGAACCTACTATTAATGTATAAAAACCAACTTTGGCTATTATTTACGTTTATTTGAAATGAGTCTATGAATAAGCACATGTACAGCGTTCTGGTAGAATTAGTCCTAGTTTTTAATCAACTTTCTCTGATTACAGAGTACGGTAAATACAAGATCATGGTTATCTACCGTGTTCCCTATTGAGAAATTTCAGATTTAACATAGGCATTAAAGTAATTTATTCTCATTTGAGGATAGATATATGTCTTTCTTAACTGTTTTTGATTAAATAAAAGCCACATAACTCAAGGAAAATTCATTGAAAATAATATTTAAGAAATAACAAAAAGCAAAAAAAAAAATTTCCATGCTAACAAATCAGTCCTAAAATTATAAAAATTCAAGTTATAGTGGCTGAGTGGCTTGTATTTTTATATATTAGGATTACATATGTACTATGTATAAAAGAGCAACCAAAGCAAACCCACAGTTCTGTGAGCGGGCAGAGTGATGTACATGGGAGGAGTTTGAGGAAAGAAAGAAAAGCAAGAAAATGGTGAATAATGTTTTAATTTCAAAAATAAAATTAAAAGTATTAAGTAAAGAACGATGAAATTATTTCAACAGTAAACAAAAGTTAATGATTTTTCCAAACCACTCATCCTTGGAGACCTCCATACTCTCAGAAAAGAAGAGAAGGTAGGATGGGAGAAGTACTTTTTAAAAAATAAAGAAAGAAAAAGAGAGAGAGCAACATAGATCAACAACAACAACAACAAAAAGCATTCTAAGATACACACCTTTTAAATGACTGGTGGCCTACTATTTCTATTTGGTTGCTAGCTCTTTTTAGATCAAAATATTTATTTATATACATTTAGTTTTTAAATTTATTCTCTCATATATTACATGGTAACAACAGTTTCCTATCCCTCCTCACCTACCCCGTCTGTCACTGCATCACCTTTCCTCTAACCCTAATCCATGCCTCCTCCACTTTCCTTCAGAAAGGGCAGGCCTCCTATGCGTATTAACCAAATATGGCATAGCAAGTTGTAAAAGGACTGGACACATCTCATCTTAAGACTGGACAAGGCAATCCAGTAGGAGGAAGAGGGATCAAGAGCAGATAGAAGATTCAGAGACATCAACCACTCCCACTGTTAAAAATCCTACAGGAAGAAAACATCTATATGCAGATGGCCTAGATCAGACCCATGCAGGCTCCCAAGTTGTTGAGCTCTTGTGAGCCACAGAATTGGATTGAATTAATTGATTCTGTGGGTTTTCTTGCGGTATCCTTGACCACTGTGGCTCCTACAATCCTTTCTTCCCCTCTTCCAAAGAATTCTCTAAGCTCAGACTAAAGTTAGGCTGGAGGTCTCTACACGTATTTCTATCGGCTGCTGGGTGAAGCCTCTCTGATGATGATTATGCCAGGTTCTTGTCTACAATCATAGCAGCATATCACTAGAAATCATTTAATTGCCTTTCTCTTCCAGTTGTGTTTGGTTTGCCAGTTGTATTATGTCTTAGGTCTCTGGGCTATCCAACCTCTGGTTCCTGGCCCTCCAAGCAAGGTCAAAGGTGGTTGACACTCTCTTGAAATAGATCTTAAACAGGACCAGTTGGTCATTCTCTTAATCTTTATCTTTACTCCTGCACATCTTATAGGCAGAACAAATTGTAGGTCAAAGGTTTTGTGGTTGTGTTGGTTTCTCAATTTCTCCACTGCAAGCCTTGCCTGGTTACAGAAGGTAGCCAGTCCAGGTGGCATATCCTCCATTGCAACTAGGCTTCTATATCACACCCCCAAATGCCCCCAATTCCAGTTGTCTCTTCCAGTGTACTTCCTTCATCAATGCACACCTATTCCCTACTGTTTACCTCTCCACCCATGCCAGTCCACTCACGAAGTCTATCCTCATTCCAGTTCGCAGAGAATTTCATGTGTCTCCCCTTGAGCACTCTTTGGTACTTAGCTTTTCTGAATCTCTGTATTTTAGCATTACTTTCCTTTCCTTTACAGCTAATATACATTTATAAATGAGTAGATACCATATTAGTCTTTCCTGTGTCTGGTTTACCTTACTCGGGATGATTTTCTGTAGGTCCATCCATTTACCTGGAACGTTCATGATAACATTTTTTTCTAACAGTTGATTAATACTCTGATGTGCAAATGTACATTTTTCTTATCTATCCTTCAGTTGAAGATTATCTAGGTTGTTTCTAGTTTCTGATTAGTAGAAGTGAAGCTGCAATGAGCATGGTTGTGCAAGAGTCCTTGTACATGGATAGAACATCCTTTTGGTATATGCCTGGGTTCTGGGGTAGATCAATTCCCAATTTTCTGAGATATCTCCAAATTGATATATAAAGTAGCTATACAAGAGTGCACATCTTTGCCTTCATGACCTGTCACTGGAGTTTTTGATCTTAGTCATTCTAACATGTGTAAGATGGAATTTCAGAGTAATTTTGATTTGCATTTCCCTGATAGCTTTCATGTTGAACATTTTTAAGTGCTTTTCTGGCATTTGAAGTTTCTCTGTTGAAAATTCTCTCTTTAGGTTGGTACCACATTTTTAACTGGATTATTTGTTTGTTTATGTGTACTTTCTTGAGCTATTTATGTATTTTGGACATTAACCTTCTGTCAAATGTAGAATTGGTGAAGATCTTTTTCCCAACTGTAGGCAACTGTTTTGTTATATTGATAGTGTCATTTGTCTTACAGAAGCTTTTTAGTTTCGTGAGGTCATACTTATTAGTTGTTGATCTTAGAGTCTGTGGTATGGTGTTCAGCTCAGGAAGTACTCTCCTGTGTCAATAGGTTTGAGTCTATTCCCTTTCTTTCTCTTCTCTCAGGTTCAGAGTGTCCAGTTTTATTTTGAAGTCTTTGAGCCACTTGGACCTATTTGCATTCTTCCACAAGCTGACATCCTGTTAGACCTGCAGCATGTGTTGAAGATGCTTTCTTTTCTCAATTGTAATTTTCATATTTTTTAATCAAAAATAAAGTGTCTATTAGACTGTGGACTTATATTGGGGTCTTTGATACAATTCCAATGATCAGCCTGTCTGTTTTTATGCCAGCATAATGTGGTTTTTTTTTCCCTACAATTACTCTGTTGTTGAACTTGAAATCAAAGATGGTAACACACATACAGTAGAGGACTTCCAGGTCTGTGTTCATTCAGAGATGATGCACCTAACCCTCAAAAGATTGGAGGCCCCAGGGATTTTAGAGGATTGGAAGTATGTGCATGGGTATGTATGGCACAAACTGCTGTTAAACTGATACTCTTTTAGAGGCAACATCTCTAAAAAAAAAAACCCCTTCTCCAGTGCCTGTCAGTTTGCAATAAACTTCTTAGCTACAGGGAGGACTTCATGATCCCCTGACCCATCTGTGCTGAAATTTACGCCGGCATTATGTTGTATAAGTCTTGTGCCTACAGTCATAGCTGCTGCCAACCCATGTTTGCAGTGGCCCTGTCACAGCCAGGAAATCTTTCACTGCAAAAACCTAATCTGACTCTTACAGACTTTCCAATCCCTTTTCAACAATGATTTCTGAGCATTGCAGGGTTTTGTGTGTGTGTGTGTGTGTGTGTGTGTGTGTGTGTGTGTGTGTGTGTGTGATGTAGATGCACCATATAGAGCAGAATATGCTCCCCAGTCTTTTAGTTCTGCATCTTGACCTTGGTAGATTTCATACTAATTACTCACTACTATAAAATAAGTGTGAAAAAAATTGAAGCTCCTTTGATGAGATTTGAGAGGTATACTAATTTATAAGAAGATAAGAACATAGACAGAAGTTTAATACTACATCCATTTAGCAGAATAATAGTATTGGATTCTCCCATAGAGCCTGGGACCTACACAGTTATAGGTTTTTGGCCCAGGTAGCTTCACCAATCATGAGTGCAGTCTTGTGGAGAGGACTTATATCCAGTTAAAAAGTGGTTAGCTATTGCCATAATGTTCATGTATGAAAATTTAAAACTTCAAATGATTCTGGCAGCAGTGACGGAATTCCTTGCTACCCAACCCAATGTTCTAGATTCCTAAGAGAAAGACATACACACAGCCTATATATCTTGATATCCTTTAATCAGCTCAATGGCAGAGACACTTCCTAACCTCCACATAGCTAATACACCCCCCTCCGATATTCCCAAGTTATTAGTTACTAAATCCCATATTCCATCTTCGCTGTCCTGGACCCAGATGTGCAGCCCTCTCGGGCCAATGCCCCCAGCTCCTTTGGCAGCTATGCTTTCTATCCTGCACCTTCTCAGGTGTGATGTCTTTCCTCTCCTTCTTCCAGCATGGCAGATCTCTCTCTCCTTGTTCCTCAGCCCCTTGATTGGGAATCAAAAAGTCCTGCCTCTGTCTGTCCTGCCCAGCCATTGGCTGCCAGGACCTTTATATACCAATCAGAACCAACTGGGGGCAGGGTCCCTCAGTATCTTAAGTGTGAAGTGTGGATTCTCATGCAAACAATTTTGGGGACCCAAATTAACATAATCCAAGCAGTCATACCTTCATGTCACTATTGTTCTCATGGGAATCTCATGCAAGACCAGTTGTTACTGGAGCTCACAGGCTTCACACCTGGGTAGTTAGTGACTGCTTTTCTGCTCCAATATCATGCATGACATGTTATCCAGCACTGCCCAGCAGGGATGAAATTTCCAAGTCAATGTTCACTATTTCTCCTCTTCCTCGGAGCCAAAAGTGTGTTGTGTCCTGCTGTGGAGTCAGGTTCTGGAGAATAAAAAAGAGCAATGGCAACAGCCTGTAATGTTGGGCATGGCCCTATGGAACCACATTAACTAACAACCCACAAAGAGGTAACTCTATTTCTTCTGACACTAAGATTTGCACTTGATATTTTATGAGATCTAGGAAAGATATTATCCCCACACTATAGGGTAATTCTATTCCAATTTCTTTAATATGTGAATGTGGATAGGTCTATATTTCAGAACGCTTCTACAGTAAGTTTCCATATATTTTGCCAGAAGTCTTCTGTGTTATTTATCTTTTCCTCTATCCCACTTCCATGCCCCACCATTGTCCATCAATTTAAATCTTCCTATTCAGTTATCCTCTCTGCCCCCATACTACCTGCATTACTTCTTCACTTTCCTTGACATTACCCCATGGCAATTTATTAGGTTTCTGTCTTATAAAGGAACTCCAATTGAAAAAGACATATACAACATTTTAAATCTTGAATCTATATGTTGTGGGAAGCAGGTGCAGCGCATAGGCCAAGATGGTGCCCTGGCTCATTGCCAAGCCCCGTGATCCCTGCTTGTTTATCAAGAACCTGAACATGTGAACTTGAATGATCATGTGCTGCCTGCCTGGTGCATAGCATCATACAGCATGATATTGAGTCACTGGCCTATCGATGCGCACCCTGTCTGCATGCATGGCTCCTGTACGGAGCTTGCTGAATGCTGATTGGATCATGAAGAATGGTGAAAGACGAGTTCAGAGGATGGATGCGGATAGATTGGGTAATCCCCAGAATAAAGCGGAAGCTGGGGAAGCTGTTTGAACCCTGTCTTGGTGTCCGTGACTTCTTTTCCCCACCTCTGCTGGTCGGAGTCTGGGGTCGTGGCAATATGTGAGAGGGAGCATTAGGCATTTCTCTTTCCGGATCTGGCTTCCTTCACACAGAATGGTCATTTCTAGCACCATCTATGTACTTGCGAATTTCATAGTGTGGTTTTCCTTACAGCTGAAGAGTGTTCCATTGTGTAAAAGTATAGCATTTATCCACCACTAAGAGGACATCTAGGCTATTTCCATTTCCTGGTATTGTGAACAGAGCAGCAAAGAACCTGGAGAAGCAAATGCCTCAGTAGTGAGATAGACAGTACTTTGGGCATATGCCCAGGAACAGAATAACTAAATCATACAATATACCTATTTTGAATTTTTCTCTTTTTTTCCTTTTAATTATTTTATTAGATATTTTCTTCATTTACATTTCAAATGCTATCCAGAATGTCCCCTATACCCTCCTCCCACCCTGCTCCCCTGCCCACCCACTCCCACTTCTTGGCCCTGGCTTTCCCCTCTATGGGGAATATAAAGTTTGCAAGACCAAGGGGCCTCTCTTCCCAATGATGGCTGAATACGCCATCTTCTGCTACATATGCAGCTAGAGACACGAGCTCTGGGGATACTGGTTAGTTCATATTGTTGTTCCACCTACAGGGATGCAGACCCCTTCAGCTCCTTGGTTACTTTCTCTAGCTCCTCCATTGGGGGCCCTGTGTTC
>NC_034610.1:38835778-38837284 GCF_900095145.1 Mus pahari | reverse complement strand
AGTCCTCTATCAAATTTAGGATTGATAAAAATCCTTTCCCAATCTGTTGGTGGCCTTTTTGTCTTGTTGACAGTGTCTTTTGCCTTACAGAAGCTTTGCCATTTTATGAGGTCCCATTTGTCTTGTGTTTTTCTAAGGCAACTCCTTATTGAATTCCATAGTGGCCACACCAATTCAAACTCTACCAGCACTGAACAAGTGTCCCTTTCCTCCACATTTACACTGGCATTTGTTGTCACCTTCAAAAATCTTAGCCATTCGGACTGGAGTAAGATAAAATAAGAAAGTACATTTAATTTAAACTTCCCTGATGACTAAGAAACTTGAACATTTAAAAGAAATATTCCTCAACCATTTTTATTTATTTCCTTTAAGAGCTGTTTAACCCCATGTCCAATCTTTAATAGGGATATTTGTTTTCTTAGTGTTTGTGTTTATTATGTTTATTCTTTGAATATTCCAAACATAACCCTTTATCAGATATATAGCTGGTAATTACTTTTCCCATGTTAAAGGCTGGTTCTTCACTCTAATCAGAGTGCCCTTTGCTACAAAGAAGATTTTGGGTTTCATGAAGCCCCCTTTGTCAAATTGTTTGATCTAATGTCTGTGCTATTTAAACTGTCCTTTATTGTGACTGTGCATAGTAAAGTTGAAGTTTGTTTCGTGGTTTCTCTTCTATCCAAGGTAAGATAGCAGATCTTATGTTCAGTTTCTTGATTGACTTCAAAATGAGTTCTGTGTATGATTAAATGCATGAATCAAATTTCATTTTTACATGTCTATAGTCAGTATGATGTATATCATTTTTTGAAAATGTATAAAATGTAAGAGACATATGCCTGAAAGAAAATATTGGAAGATGAATATCAACAATTAAAGAGAATTTTTTCCTAGAATAGAGGCGTTAAAACATTTGAAAAGACATTTTAGGCCTACTTTCTTCCTGTAAAGCACTTTATGTAATATTGGAGAAAGAAAATCCAAAATGTCAAATTGATTGGAAGCAGTTTGAGTAAATGCTTTTATTTCATCCCCATATTTTTCACTATTTATTTTCCATAGTAAAGTTTTGTTCCTCTTATACTCAGATATGTCCCCCCCCTTTTTTTATTTTTATAAGTGTGTGTGTGTGTGTAAAAGCAATTGTGTGTAGGGAGGAGGGGTATCAGAGCATAAGTGTGTCAGTTATTTCTATCCTTCCCAATGTTGGCCCTGGAAACTGACCTCAGGTTGCCAGGCTTGGTACTAGGCATTGTTACCCACTAAATATTTTGCCAAATATCAGATAAACCCTTTCCAAAACAAGAAACAAGTCCAGATTGTGTTGCCCATATATGTGCACTGAAACATGGACAAGCTCCCAGTAGCCAGTAACTTACAGAGAACTGAGTCTTTTCCCACACATATCCTCACCCAAAGTCATCAGTTATAGAGAGCTTTCTCCTTGTCCTCATCCTCCTCCTCCTTCTTTTCCTCCTCCTCCTCGTCCTCGTCCTCCTCCTT
>NC_034610.1:38747578-38835699 GCF_900095145.1 Mus pahari | reverse complement strand
CTCCTCCTCCTTCTTCTTCTTCTTCTTCTTCTTCTTCTTCTTCTTCTTCTTCTTCTTCTTCTTCTTCTCTTCCTCTTCTTTCCTTCCCCTGCCTTTTCTTCTTCTACTTCTTCTTCTTCTCCTCATCCTCTCCCTCTTCTTCCCCTTCTTCTTTTTCTTTTTCTCTGGGCATTGGTTGCAAGGGTCACTTTTTATGGCTCCTGGTCCCTGAGGGATAGAATCCATAATCATCAGTGCAAAAAGTAAGGCAGCAGAGTCAGTCAGACAGGCATAATATTGAAACAGAAGCTAAGAGCTCACATCTCAATTCATTTGTATGAAGCAGAGAAAACTAGTTGAAAATGGTATGTGCTTCTGAAACTTCAAAGTCCAACCTTGAGGCATATCTCCTCCAAAATAGCCACACCCTTTTTCTGCATTAATCAATTTATTTATCCATTTTACATCTCTATCAATATCCTCTCCACCCTGCTCACAAAGTCCCTCCCTCCATCTTGTCTCCCCTCCTCTTCTAAGAGGATAGGCCTCCTCCTGAGTATCCTCCCACCCTAAGGCCACACCTCTTAATCCTTCCCAAATAGTGCTACCACCTGGGGGCCAAACATTCAACTACCTGTGGGCCTATTCTCATTTCAAGGACCACAGCATACTGTGTGATGTGTCACTAACCTCATCACCTGATATCATGCTGTTACAGTTTTTGGTTCCTGGGACATATTTTCCCTTTTTATTATCTTCTCCAGTTCTCAAAAACTAAAGGCTTCTCTCCCAGGCCCTTCAAGTACCCTCAAGCCAACCTTTCCCAGTTGGGTCTTATCCAAGAAACAACCCCTTTTCTATCTCTTAAGGTCCATTTTATATCTCAATGACACTTTTATCAGCAATAGATTCATCATTTACTTAGTAACTACACCCTATTATAAATTAAGCTGCAGGAGAGTAGTAAACTGTATGGATTTTCTTACTTTCTATTTGCAGACATCAACAGTATCCAGCATAGTATCTGTATTTAATAAAGTTTTGTGGAACAAACTGTAAAGGAATCCTGGCATACATTTCAGAATTAATACAACAATTCTGAAAAAAAATACAAAAAACTAAGCTAGCCTAAATAGAGTAGTACTTTTTAAATTCATTTAAATACAATACAGAAATTTTATTATTTGGGCTTTGTATTTCTATGATTCCAAATTCAAGAGAGAGAATTATTTGAGAGCATGTGTCTTTCATTTTCCCCCCAAGTCAGGTTTGCCATGGTTAATGATGATTTTAACTTCATTTTCTAAAATGCATGAAGCTTTGAAATACAAAATAATAGTTTCTTTACAAAATGATTTTGTTATGTTAAACCCTTTGTATTAAAACATGAGTGAAGCATTCACAGCTTTAAACGTTGTAATTGTCTTCTCAGAGGACAAACCCGCAGTCTTCACTGACATTAGTTAATGCTCTTAGTAAGAGCATATCATATCATTAAATTAACCCCTGGTGTGAATGACAAAAGATAGTCTTGCAAGTTTTTGATGGTTTTATATTATAACCAGGACAACCATAATTATATAACTCTAGTTTCAATTTTTTGGAGACTCCCATAATTTTAGTCAACTAATCTTTTAACATTAAAGAGATGCTATTTGCTATGTCAAGCCAATTATCGAGAAACAACATTCAAAAGTAGCATTAATCAAAATTATCCTGTGGATTTTGGTTCTTGCTGTGTTTGAAGAATTTCTGTGTCATTGAAGACTTAGATTTTTTTTATGCATGCATGGATGTACGAATGCAAGGAAGTCATGGTTTGCATGCATTCTAGTAATGTATTTATTTTGATATTGTTTTTCTATTCCTTCAGAACAGATGAGGAGTTTTTCTTTTTTCTTCTTCATTCTTCTTTCATACAATACATCGCACCTGCAGTCTCCCTGCTGTCCCCTCCTCTAGCTTCTCTCTTCCCCAAGTAATTGTTCCTCCATTGGTTCCCCCCCCCCTCCAGAGATAGCCACTGAACATAACATAAGAATCCCAGCACTTGGGAGGCAGAGGAAGGCAGATGTCTGAGTTTGAGGCCAGGCTGGTCTACAGAGTGAGTTCCAGGACAGCCAGGGCTACACAGAGAAACTCTGTCTCGAAAAACCAAAAAGAAGAAGAAGAAGAAGAAGAAGAAGAAGAAGAAGAAGAAGAAGAAGAAGAAGAAGAAGAAGAAGATGCAATAAGTCAATTAAGTCAAAGCATGAACCTCATATCAAGGCCAGATGATGCATTTCCAGTCCATACATAGGCGAAGGAGACAGACACACCAAGTCCCACTGTTTGGAGAAAAAAAAAAAAAACCTTCAAGCACAACAACTAAAATATATATACAGAGGGCCTAGCACAAACTCATGCAGGCTCTATGGTTGTTTGTTAGGTCTCTGTGAGCCCTTTTGACCTCTGTTTAGTTGACTTTGTGTGCCATGATCTCAATACCTCTGGCATCTATGGTCCTTTCTGCCACTATTCTGCTTCCATGAGCTCCGTCTAAGTTTGCTTGTGGATAGCTGCATTTGCCCCTATTAGCTGAAGGAGGAAGCCTCTTTCTTGATGATTGGGTTAGGCACTGATCTATGAATATAGCAGAATAATATTAGGAATCATGAAAGTGACATTTTTGTTGTGTTGTTGGTCAGTTGTATTTTATTCTACCCTAGGTCTCTGAGACATTCAGCTTCCAGTTCCTAGCCATCTATGTAATGTCGGGTAGTATTCTATGTCTCAAGTTAGGCCAGTCATGAGTTGTTCAGTCCCACAAACTCTGGGACACCACTGTGCCAGAACATCTTGAAGGTGGGACAGATTGTGGCTTGAAGGTTTTATGGCTGGGTTGGTAACCAATACCCTGACTGGGAGCCTGGCCTGGTTACAGAAGATGACCAATTCAAGCTTCTTATCCTTTATTACTATGAGTCCTTGGTCAAGTCACCCTTATAAGTTCCTGGAAGTTTCCATTGCACTAGGTTGTTACATTACCCCTGACAACTGCAGTTGTCTTTCCTGGTACTCTCTTCCTCCATCCTTTCCTTCCTGACCCGATCACTCCAGTTTTCATGTACACTCACCACAAATCAGCCCACAAAACTTATTCTATTTTTCCTACCCAGAGAGATTCATGAATCACCCCTAGACCTGTCCTTATTATTGAATTTCTCTGGGCCACAGATTGTAGTATGACTATCTTTTACATAACAAGTAGTATCAACTTATAAATGAGAGCATACCATATTTGTCTTTCTGGATTGCCTCACTCTGGATGATTTATTCTAGTTCCATCCATTTGCCTGCTAATTCATTTCTAGTAGCTGAGGCCATTGTCTAAATACACCACAATATTTTTATCCATTCTTTGGTTGAGGAAATCTAGGTTGTTTCTAATTTCTGGCTACAAGTAATGAGCTGCTATGAACCTAACTGAGTAAGTGTCTTGGTGGTAGTATGGAGTGTCTTTTGGGTATAAGTCCAAGAATGGTATAGTTGGGTCTTCAGATAGGTTGATTCCAAATTTTCTGAGGAAATGCCATACTGATTTCTATAGTAGCTGTATAAGTTTGGACTCCCATCAGTAATAAAAGAGTGCTCCCCTTGCTCCCAACACTCACCAGCATGAGCTGTCATATTCACATGTTATTGATCTTAGCCAATCTGACAGGTGTAAGAAGGAATATCAAAACAGTTTTGATTTGATTTTTCCCTGATGGCTAAACATGCTGAACATTTCTTTAACTGCTTCTCAGCCAGTTGAGATTCCTCTGTTGAGAATTCTCTGTTGAAATATGTATCCGATTTTTAATTGGGCTGTTTGGTTTGTAGATGTCTAGTGTCTTGGGTTCTTTATATATTTTGGATATTAGCTCTAGGTGAGGAGTTAAAGCTACTACCTTGAATACTATGGGATTGTTGTTATTGTTGTTGTTTTTAAAGTTCTTTAGAAGATAAAGTTTTAGTCTTTAGAGATAGCCAGTTATCACTATTTATTAATAGAAAGCAATTCGTACTAGAATTGTGGTTTACAATAAGACTTAACCACCTTTTATGATTCATTTGATTAAGTTAATTAATTGTATTTTATTTATTTTTCAAGTCAGGACACAATTAATGATTTTGATGCAACCTCTGTAGAATATATGTTCTTTTAGCATGTTCTGATACATGGCCATACCCTAATATGCCAGCACCCATCTCTGTGCACCATAAAATGGGAATTAAAATATGCAGTTACTAAGAGAAATAAATAGGCAAGTTCCATCTAAAGAACTGTATTTTCAAGAGTTGATAGCTAGAAGTTAGGGGCCCAGGGTACACAACAAAGTTCTGCAGCATGATAGAAAAATGCTATGTGTCCCTATTAAATATGAGGAGAGTATGCTAAATGAAGAAAGCTTATGAGTGTCCTTCAAGCATATATATGACTCTTTGGTATCATTAGCAATCAGAAATGATAAATTAAATTTTAACGCATAACCATTATACAGCCATTGAAGTACCCAAAATTATGAATATGATAATGTAAAATCTTGTAACCAAAAAAGTAACCAAATTCCCATGTGTTACCATGGGAAATGTAAAATTCAGCTGAGATCTGGGAAAATATTGATAGATTCTGGGAAAAATAAGCACATTTGTCCTTTAACTCAGAATTTTACAGCTTTTGGTATGAGAACAGATAGACTTTTACAGTTACATCCCCTTAGCCTTTTTTCTGAAGTGCTCTAAACTGGAAAGAGGCCAGGTTCTGATCAATAGAATGGCCAAACCACCTGCTGGATGTTAATGCACATGTAATATTCAGCAATAAAAAGAAACAATGTATTATCATGTACAACATGCTAACTATAAAAAGCATTGGTACCAAAGACGCTCAGGACTACTCTGAAAATGAAACCAACTTCGTGAAACCATGATGGAGGAATGTACATTCTTGCTTTTTTAATTGCTCTGTATCAACAAAAGTTGTCACTGCAGTGTATCAGCACCTTTGGTATGCTTTTATATATTTTTATTCATTTATTTATTTTATGATGTTTGGAAATTTTCATGATTTACTTAAAAGAAGGCAGGTTCAGATTTTCTTGGACATGTCTGCATAGGGAACATCACCACCTCTCATTGTGTGGACATTTTTAATTAAATAAAAGTGACATGACAGTCACCATCATACAGTAACAGATAAACTATTAACCATGCTGGTTACCAGTTTATAATTATTGGATGACACGTACATTCTGGATGTTTCAAATCCTAAGTGGGATGGAGTTAGACAATATGCAATCTCAAGTTGATATACATTTAGAAAGTGTAAATTCTTTCTAGATGAAAATAATAAATAAAACTATAGAAACAAAATTATAGTTGTGACTGACCATTAATTAGTTTTGACTATTATAGGTGATCTATATCTTTTAGTGTGTCTGAAAATAACAACAGTGTACTCACATACATAAAATAAATAAATCTTCAAAAAAAGAAAGAAAAAGAAATTAGCATATAAATAGAAGCCAGGAAACAGTTTTATATATTCAAGAATATAATGTACTGTTTTTCTGTCAGTTGAAAATTATTGATTAACAAATAAAAACATTTCAGTAAATTAATACCAAATGAAAGGAAAATCCATTTGAATCAATGGAAGGATAAAATACAGGATTTTCTCTCTAGCTATTGTTCTGCAACCTATAGCATAAACTGTAAGATTCTAAGTTGGTGAGCTTGTGTGGAGATAAGAATAACTTGCCATAGTCATGATTTTTCTGTCATTTGCATGTTGATAACATTTCTACATACATAAATACCATTCAATTTAATAAGTAGCATAGAGTTGTCAGCTTGAGTCCTTTTTATATTTTTATTGGCAACATCAAAACGTTTATTTTGTGAACTATGGAAAGAAGCCACAAATTTAAAATGACAGGTATATATATATATATATATATATATATATATATATATATATATATGAGATCAATGAGGATATCCTTGTAAAAGAATATTGGATAACTCCATTTCTTCAGCATCTGGTAACCATCCCCTTGACATTGTCACAGCATGTTAGATGTTTCCCATCATGAGATCTGAGGAACAGTCAATGTGGTTGAATGGTAAAGGAGGAAGTAAGAAACTGCAGAGAGGGGTCATTATTTGTCTTTTATAAACAATAATCTTTTCTCATGTGAGCTAATTTACTCCCTGAGATCTAATTCCCCCAATAAAGAACAGCATTAATACCTCCATGAGAAATGTCATGAGAAAATCACTTCCCACAATGTCTCATCTTCTCAAAGACCCCGCACATCTTTGATATTGTCGTATTAAGGAAGATGAAACCTACATATGGGTATTCAGAAACAGGTTAAGACCAAACCCAGGCCACAAAACATTCCATAATTTATTGGAATGTTTAAAACGTCTATTTTATCCATGATTATAGAGATTGGCTATTTGGCCTGGGTGGAGTAGGGCAGGCTAGTTTTGTCTGGGCTTATTTGTATGGCTAAGCCCAACTGCCAGGTCAGATGGAAACTGTTGGTCTGATAAGGATTAGTACATGTCTGTTCCACCTGTCTCTTGTCCCCTAGAAGACCAGCTGGCAATTGATCACCAAGGGGTGACAGTGCCCCAGTAGAAAATGGAAATATGCAGACAATTGGATGTTAGGTCTGGAATGCACGGGAAAGTGTCCTCTCTTTCTGTGGACCAAGGCAAAGGACACAAGGCAATTTCAGAATCAAGGGCTAGAAAACACACTATCCTCTTTGGTGGGAGTAACTATGTTGCCATTTTTTGTCAGCTACCTCACCCTCAGAATCTGTCTCAAAATATTATATTACTTGTCAAAATAATTTTGGTCATCCATTGTGTCTCTCTCATAATAGCAAGTACTCACCACATTCTATTTGAGTGAAATGGATTATTTCATTTAGAATGTAGAATTTAATTTTTGTTATGACCTCTGTTCTCCAATGACTGCTCATCATCTCTTAAAAACATGAAGTTGAATTCCTTAAGAACTCACTCGTTGTCACCTTTCCCACCTGCTCTCTCTAATTTTCTCTTTCCTTCACGATTCCCTGAGTCTCTAGTTATCCCCCACCCCATGTCTCTTGCTCCCTAGCTCTCTCACTCACTCTCTAGCTCAACCTCCATCTTCTTTCTCTCCTGCTGTGTGTGTGTGTGTGTTTCTACATGTGTGTCAGGAACCAATGAGCATGTCCTTATATCTTGTTTTCTAAGCATCAAGTAAACTGTCAAACCCTCCTCATGTCTAGACTCACCCTGATGAAATTTCTCTACCCATTCTTATTATTGAATTTAAAATTTCAAGTGTTAATCCTGCTTTAAGGCTTCTTAAGGGATAAAGTTGTGGCCCGGTTCTTTTTGTATAGACAAGGCTTAATTCCACATTTTACAGTGGCTTATCATAAGAGTAAATGAATGAAACAATAAATAAGAAGAGTAATAGAAAAATTTGTTTATTTTATTCTAACTTTCACCTGAGGCAAATGTCTTTAAAATCCTTTAACCAGCTTTCTATTCACATGTTTCCGCCTAATTTTAAATCACTTTATTTGATTTCATCTTGTTCTTTTGATGATTTCTTTAGCCTTTATTGTAACCTTGACTCATTTCTAAATAGTTTTGTTTTTAAGTTTTCACCTGTGTGTCACCTGAACTACCTGACTTTTATGAGGCCTGGTGGGGCTCTGCTTTTTTTTTTCTTTGTCTTTAGTAATGTCTACAGCCAGTGGCATGGTCTTCTTAAGTAAGCAAAGGGGAACTTTATACCCTTCTACCTACCCCAGCATCAAATGAGTAAACAGTGCTCATAAACAAACAACCATCACTCTGCCATACACAAGAAATTGGGGCTTCCTTGTGCTCACACTGGTCACACAACACAGAATGGAGACTCAAATTCAAATTTGTCTAATTGAAAAAAAATGTACGCTACTTTTATTTCACACCTGATTTCAAAATTGTGAGGCTAGAGGATTGGATTTCCTAACTCGTTGATTATGAAGTAAGAGATAGAAAGGAGGCGTTTTAGTCCCTATTCTTCCTCACTCTCTGTCTCTGGTTAGTGTTCAAGGATCTTGATTTATCTGAATGAGAAATGTCCATCGGTGTTTTCTTTCTATTTCATTCAAGCTTATTTATTTCTCCTCTTTAGTAATCATTCTTCAAGTAATTATTATAATGACTTTATAATTATTCTCTCCTTCCATCACTGTTCTGAATTTCAGAGTTGCACAGTTACTTTTCCTTTCAATGCTTCACATATACTAACCATGCTGGTAGAGTGCTTGATTGAAGTTTTCAGTTAGTTTTTATGGTATTGGACTTAAAATGAGAAAAATGTTCTAGGAACATCACAAAACTCTGGAATATATGATGAGTAGCAATGTGGAAATGTTTATTTACCCAAACTAATGAAACCATAAATAAACAAAACTTTCCTTTTCCAAACTCATGAGCAGGTGCTTCAATTAAAATACCAACAGCAAATTATAAAAATGTATTGGTAGGATGGACATCATCCCAGATATTTAACTCTGATTATGTAAATCACCTGCTGTTGTGGTAAGATAACTGTTTATTTCCATTTATATTCTAACATTTATAGATTGACATTATTTTTTTTAAGTTTTGTGCCTTATTATTAAACACGGGAATATTTATTCTTGGCTCTTATATGCAGATTTATGGGTTTTTAAGCCAAGAAAGAATATTTTAAAAGGGAAGAAATTTCTCTGGAAGAATGAATTCATACTAGTTAATACTTATGAGTGTTTGTAATATTCTAGAAAGAGCGCCAAAAGCTTAATGCTTCATCTCATTTAATTGTCGAAATAACTTACGCACGAGTTGCTTGAGTCCCCAGTTTACAGTCAAAGATATAGAAACTTAGTCTAAATATCCTTCAGCAACAGAAAGGTAAAGTGGGATGTCAAAGCAAATTAGGTGCTTTCCCACTCACTTACAGATGATGGGAGCTATGGTAGTATCTCCTACTATATTCTGGGGACTGGAGAAATGACTCAGCGTTTAAGCATACATACTCCTCTTGTAGAAAACCCTAAATCTGGTTCCCAACAACCACACTGGGCAGCTTATGACTGGCTGTAACTCCAGCTCAAGGTGATCCTCTGCCTCCTTCTGGGTTCCTTGAGAATCTGCATTCACTCGTGCATACCCTCCACCTTCACTGATGCAAACCCACACAACATACACATTCATATGATTAAGAATAAAAAGTAAATGCTAAAAGACTGTTAGATTGTGGAACTTAATACTGGGTTTCAAAGGAAGGATTTAGTCTTTGGGATATTTTCTAAAGTCAGTACTTCCCTCCTATATGTGGTCCAGAAGTAAATGATAAAGATCTGAAAGCTAGAAGATAATCCCCACCCTTGGTTATTGCAATAATCCTGTCTAATTATAACAGGCATGTGTTAGAGTACATAAATAATCGGTTGTATAATTCTCTGTAATTGCATGATGTATTGTCATAAATTTAATACACAGTACCTTAAATTTGGTGTACCTTAGGTTTAGTTACAATGCTTAAAACAGTGCCTAATTGCAAGCTCATATTCCTAAAGTGATTAATATGGATATAGTTCAACTAGACTTTTCCCTTCACGTGGCTGAAATCAAGGTCCATATAGGATGTGATTACACTAATACAAAAATACCCCAGACCCACAAGGTACCTATTCAAAATACTTCTACACCTAAGGCTCAGGGAACATTTCAGAAAAGAGGGCAGAAAGAACATAAGAGGCAGAAAAGTCAGGGATTTGCTGGGAGATTGTATCTCCAAGTAATGTCAGAAGTCTCACCCATAAAGTCTCACCAACATGGCTGCATAAACTGAGATGAACGGTTAACACCAATAGACATCACAAAGTGGATATGAAAAGGCTCAAGAAGCGTCAACCCAACTCAAAGAACTGTAGACAACTAATGAAGGCTGGAGGTAGGAGAAATAGTTTTCTCCAGGAGAGCACGTATCAACTGGTTATCCAATACCAAATGATCAACCTTGAAAACATACATGCAAGTAACATTAAGTATGTGGGAATACATGTGAGTATGCATATGGATACATAATGCAATAACGATGAAAAAGATTTGAGAAAGAACAGAGAGAGGTAAATAAGAGGGCTTGGGAGGACAAAAAGAGAGCAAAAAATGTAATTATATTATATCTCAAAACTTTTTAAGGTAAAAGAGAAAACTCTCTTAATATTGAAAGCCTATCATACACTAAATCTCATTTTACAGGAAGAGCTTAGCTCCCTCTATGGGCAAACGTGGTTAAGTCAGACTTACTAAGATGGCTAAAAGTTATCTGAAAGTGGTCTCAATTTTGCCTACAAAATCCTTACACCAAAGCTCTCATGTGCTGAACAATTAAAAGGGAGTGTATGAACTAGAGGGTGTGAATGGTTAAGTCATAGATGAGTCTGTGTGTTCTGCCTGTTCAGATCAGTCTTCTCCGGACTTGACTAGCCTAGCTTACCTCTTAAGTACCACCTTACTTACCCATATCCTATACCTGGTACTAGGATTTGAGTTTTCATCCTGATGTCAGTTGATTTTTTTCCTAGATCTTGGCTTTAAGCTGTGATCTTCACAGTAAATAAAACACTTTCATGTACATTGAAGGGAATGTAGCTTTAACCCCATTATGCCACCTAGAATCATAAACACTCACTGAGAGTTTGCCATTTCCCAGACCTTGGGGCACAGAGATAAAAAAAATGCATTACTTCATTACCCTTTCATAACTTAAAAGTTCAGACAAGAATTGCAGTTTGAATGTGCTTTGAAAGTGTCCCTCCAGAGGTCAAGTGTTGGAAATTTGTTTCTCAATATGGAAGTACTAGAGAGGGTAGTGGTGTGTAAACTCTGGGACATAAGGTCTGCTAGGAAGCAGATATATCAATAGGGTATCATCAGTTGTAGAAATTAAGTAGTTCTTAGGAGAGTCTGGAGGATTTTATAACCATGAAAGTGCTTACCATGTCTCTGAAATTCTGTTCTGCCGTGTAATAGCTCCCTCTTGCATGTGTTCCTACCATGATCCACTTCATAGAAGGTGAGCCAATGCCAGCGCCTGCTACATTATTTAACCTTCAGAACTTTAAAGAATCCAGTGTATAGTGTGTTCAGCATAATGTGTTTCATGTAGCAACAGAATTTGGGCTACTTAATACAAGGACAAAATCATAAGCAATATTAGCTCTATACTTTGGAAATGTTATATGGTAGAATCAGAAAAAGATGATGGGAATGATCCTGATGAACGATTTGACAGACAAGTCAAACCACACAAACACACGCACATGCACATGCGTACATGCACACACATACTTATGTACATACATACATACATACATACATACGGTAAGACAAAATTTTAAAAGTGCCGAATGACTCACTTAGCATAGAGATAAGAAAATGCTAATCATAACACCTTAATGAAGAATTGCAAGATGCTTTGTATGGCAAATCCATAGGACACCTGACTATCAATGAGAGATGAAGAACAGAAAACACAGATAGGCCAGTAATGTCAAAGTCTATGATTTACCATAAGGATATAAAAGCTGTGGTTATAGCTACATAAAATATTGCCACTGCTAACTATAAAGAAAAAGTCGTGTCAGCTGCAAAACAAAGACAATCTAACGCTGAGATTTCTAAGCATGTCACGCTCAGTTCAAATCAATCAAACGGTAAAAAAACGTAAAAGAACATGCGCAGAGTAACTCATGTAATACATCTGACTGGCAAGTTTGCTGCTTGGCACTTTTGCAGTTTGTGATTCCATTTGAATGATGTGATTTCTTCTCAAACAACACAGAATAGCTTAAAAAGCCAAACGAACAAATAAAATCCTAATCATATCTTAGGCAATTACATGTCACTTCCAAAAATTTGTATTGCTGTATTGTGCTCGTGGATTCAATGGGAAAGTAGTTTACCGTGTATTACCAATTAGTGGCAATATACTTTTCAAATACATAGGCAATATTTTTTTTCTAGTGAATTTTCAGTATTTTTATAGTTCAGGTTGACCATTTCAGTTGAAATAGCTTTGTATAGCATAAAATGGCTATCTTGACATATTCACTTGTTTGTAATGATGAGTTCCCTGTTGGTCAGCAGTTTATGTAATGAAAGTGAGAACAAAGCTAACTGGCAGAGTAGCTATCATAGCAGGAGAGTTTATCAGAATATAGACTATTGTCGTTCCATGCAAACGTCTCCCTCATTCACCTCATTCACAAGAAAAACCCCTTCACATAGCAGGTCCAGTTTGTGACCTATACTTATACCCAATTAGCTGGATTTCATGCCAGATTACCATCCAGAAACGTTCTTCTCACCCATCTTTGAGATCAACACCTTTGTTCTAGTAAGAGATAATTTTGTTTTCTTTGGGGCATCAAGAACTATTGAGAACAGTGCCAGGGAAGTATGACTGACTTCTGCAGGTGTCCTAATGGTTTCAGTTTTGCTGAGCTACCTCTTTGAAACACAGAAATCACTTTTATATTCTCTTATCTCCTTTTCATTAGCTAATGTCTGTGTGTACCTTTCTTGTTTAATTGCAAGAGATTCCCTCTTTATTTCCAGTGACAGAAATCTCTACTCAGGTTGTCACACATTGTAGGCAGATCTAGCATTGAGCTGTTCACTGCTATAGACTCTTTAGACACAAATACATGGACTAAACTGTATAGTAACTCATGAAAAAATTATAGAGAGTAGGTACATAGCAACTATTTTAAAGAGATAATTTTTGTAATTGATGAATTTTAAATATTAAGTATAATTTGCTAGTGTTCAGTTGAGAATAAACAGTAATATTACATTTTATAATATGTTTTAAATAACATGGAATTCTCAGAGAGATTTATGAGTGCCAGATATTTATTATTGAAATGAATTGACATCTTAAAACATAGACTTTGGTTTACAAATATATCGTAATTAGATTTTGTAAGTTATTTGTCACATACATAACGTGACAATAATTGGAAAAATGGTAGTCTGTAATTGAACCATCTCCAAATCGACATCAACATATTTGTTTAGACACCTTGTCACAGCCAAGATAGAAGTGAATTTAGTTTTTCCTGTTATAATTATGCTGTTTCTTCTCTAAATTGTGTTAATTTGCAAAAATGCTAAACATTATTTATTATTCATAATACAGTAGTAGACATACCTCGCTTTTACACTGGAATCTTTCAGCAGACTATAAACTTTACATGGACAGAATTCATGTCTGTTTAACTTTCTTTTCTTTCAGGGTTCTTGGTATAATATTGAAAACACATTAAAGATAAGAAGAATATATTTTCAAGGCATTTTTCTGTCTTATGCTGGCAGTTACTTCTGATTTGTCTTGTTATGAGTGGTGATTTCTTGAGTAGAGTTCCTAAAATTAGAAATTGAATGATGTTAAATTTTTGTAGAACTTTATCTGTCTAGATCTTTATCATTATATACATTTTATACTCATTTTAACCACTTTCCCAATTGTTAGTACATATGATTAATTGACATTATTTGAAGACAAATAACTGTTAGATCCAAATTATTTCAAAGAGTGATCACTCAGAAACTGGGTTAATAATTTCATATCCCAAAGACATTGGTGATAATCTAATTAAAGAAGTACAGGTATGGCATCTGAATTTATTTACTTATGTTTTTGTCTTTGGCACAGAGTCACATTCTCACATTTTATGTGTGTGTGTGTGTGTGTGTGTGTGTGTGTGTGTGCGTGTGTGTTTGTGTTAGAGACAGAGACAGAGAGACAGAGATAAGATAGTAGGCTTCTATATGGCATATCTTTCTTTCATTTTGGTTATCTTTTTACCAATAAAAATTACTTTAAGGGACATCAAAAATGGTTCAAGAAGTAAAAGCTAGAGTTCAGTCCCATACACCTACATGGTAGGAGAAGAAAAGAGATTCCTGCACGATGTCTTCTGATTCTCAACATGTGCTCTATTGAACACACTCACATACTCATACACACACTCACACACAAGCACAGAGTAAATAAAAACTGAATAAATAATAAATGTAAAAAATCAATCGAACTACTTTGATATTTAAAAGAATGAATCATACTGTGCAGTTAACAAGTGTGTAACAATACAAATAATTTTATCATTCTTTTCATTGGTTTTCTTAATGTAATTTAATTAGCAAAGCTAACTTATGATACCCCTAGTGATTTACCATGGATGCAATTGAACAGGCTTGCACTAGAAGTATTTAAAGGCACTAAATGAAGCATAGAGAAAAGATGGGAAGGTTCAAGGGCATAAGGCCCAGCTCAGTGGCCCAGTGCCCTACATGTGTGTGATTCAATCTCCATCACTTCCCTGTGCCTTTTCAAAACTCTTGGTGGTATCTGATTATCCCAGAGATCAGGAATAGGCCGGACACATTCTAGATCTGAGGCTGTGCTAAGAATGTCTTTAGAATACTCAGGGAGGGAGGGTGACTCTGTGCCTCAGAACAAAGAGTTGCTGGATCAATGATGTCATTGGTATACATTTGCACCATTGCTGGGAATAGCATGAGGCTTCAGGTTTTTGGTTTTATTTTGTTTTTGTTTTTGTTTTTGTTTTTGTTTTTTCCTAAAAATCATGAACCTTGCCTCCTACCTTGAGTGAGATGGTCTTATTTTCCAATCCAGAAAAATAAAATTCTACAGGAAATTTACTGATGTGTTAATTACCATTTCCAGTGAAGAGCTAAGGAACACTGTGGCTTTTTCAAACTGTTCCTATTCTGGAAATGAATTTATATTTGTGAAAATGCTGAAGTATAAAATGCTGTTAGTCTTTGGAACTGTTATTAAAATGGATAAGCAATATGCTCATAATTATTTGTAATTAGGTAAGTATGCTTGAGTATAAAATGCTATGATGTTATATTTATTTATGTTATAGTATTTACATATATTTATTTATTTGAAAACAGAAGAAATGTAAAATTATTTAAAAAGACATATGCATTGATTCAAAATTTTCATGAGCTTATCTCCACCTGGTTCTCTATTGAATAATTTCAAACAAAGGCTTCATACTCCATAAATTTCTATCAGTAACATGAGCACCATCTGCCCTTTTTTCTATTTACCTATCTCTATCTATCTATCTGTCTGTCTGCCTGTCTATCTATCTATCTATCTATCTATCTATCTATCTATCTATCTATCAGTGTTGTGGTTTGCCTTGGTGCTGTTTGTATTTTGATGCTAATCCTGCCCCAGTGAGGAGTGGATCACTTAACTCAGGTGCTTCCTTGTGAATCTGCTCCCCAATTTAACTAGTTAAATAAAGGCTAAAGCCTGTGATTGGGCAGTGGAAGGGAAAAGCAGGGCTGGAAGTTTTAGAGAAGGAAAGAAAAGAAGGAAGAAAAGGAACATGAAACAGAAGGATGAGAGAAGAAAATGGAGAAAGAGGAGGTGGAAGATGGAGCAGACACATGTGACCCTGAGGAGTCACAAGTAGCTAGGGATCTCATAGGTGGGCAACAGAGTGGTGTAATGGTATAGCTGCCCACTCTAGGCATACAGCTTATAAGTATTATAATTGAGTTGTGTGGTCTTTACATGGACATATTGGGGTTGGAGATTTACCAACACAAATCTGACTGATATAAATATAGAGGTCATTAGTGTTTTCCTTTCCCGGGGATAAAGGGAGCTGAGTGAGACCTGAGTGGTTGCGGGTGGATGGCTTGTGGGGCTCAAGTGCTAGCTCCGTTGTTTTCAGGAAAAATGGGTTAGCAAGCCAGTCGTGGGAACTACGGCCGGCAACAAGTGGAGAATGGGAGAGCTAGCATGGGAGTAGAGTGACACCAGGGGGGCTGATGGTCCCAGAGCCTAACTGGACCAAGCACAGGTTTTAGAATTATATGCTATCTATCTATCTATCTATCTATCTATCTATCTATCTATCTATCTATCTATCTATCTACCTACCTACCTTCCTATCTATGATCTAGCTAGCTATTTTGGATGAGACCACAATAAGGTGCTCAGGCCCACCTTAAATTTATTGTGCTGTCTGATTGGGTCTTGAACTCATGAATATCCTGCCTTGGACGTTCTGCGTAGCTGAGGCTACTTGTACCACAAGGCTAGCCGAATAGCTTTCCTTTTTAACTATCCATTCTCCTTCTTTCTCCTATTATTTGATCTTACCCTCTTAGCTTGCTGCTTTCGGAGCACACTCCCTCCTGAGCATCCTGCAGTGTTTTATCTTCGGCCATGTCTAAGGCTTTCAGGTTGAGTTTTGGTCGTGGTTTCTTTCTTTTGCTCTACACATAGACAAGCATGATTCATCCTTCAAAGCTTACTTTTCTCTGCCTCTGTGAAATCCATACTGATTTCCCCACTGGCTCTGATGTCTCATTTTGTGCTTTGCTCAAGGCTCTCATAATTGTGCGTCTCAGCCACAGCCCAGGATTTTAGCTCTGAGCTACAGTGGATGATTTACTTGGCTTATGCTTTTGCTGGCTCCTGGGCTCAGTTGAGAGTAGGAGCCTTCCCAGGGTGTTCTCTGTGGGGGACATGGTAAATCACAGTACTTCTGTTTGATCTGTTAACCTAAACTTCTTTATCACCATTATCAGCCTCTGTGTTTTATTTCTAGTTTGCTGCCTGTTCCCTAATGGCCACTCATTCAATCTCTGTCTGCTTCATATAGATTTCTATCATAGTTATTTTCCACCATCATTTTTCCAGACAGAAGTCAACTTACTATATTTATCTCCTTCATCATTATTAAGTAACTTGGTTTCTTCCTGTGTATAATACCCAGAGATGCCCAGTTGTTAAAATATTTTTAATACTCCCTCTCTGTATTCCATGCATGAAAAACACAGACTTTTCAATTGATTTAATTGTTATTTTTTTCCGTTATTGAGTGTTCTTGAAAAAAATCCATAATCTACAGAGTAACCTCAACTTCCTCAAATTTAATGCCAACAAAGTAAATTCAACATCCTCTCTAAACCACTGTTCTTGATATTATTTCTTGTTTACCAGTTAACAGTAGCAATAAAATAATAAGTAGTGTAATAAATATGACTTCCATTAAGCATACATATGAACACTGTAGAAAAGGGCTAATAGGAAAGATACCAATAAGTTCTCCGAGTATTCCTATTTTTAGGAGTTATCATACTCCTATCCTCTTATTTATGCTTCCAAATGAATGTAAATGGCTTTGCTGAGTTTGGGTGAGACATCTGGCTAGGTGCTATTACATGGAGAGACCGTGAGATAAACTAACTATGCAATCAAGCTGAGCTTCTAGGCAGCATGACAGTGAACTCGGATCAGCATCAACAGAGCCCCCAGGATGTACTCTTTGACCAGATGGCATCACTAGTGACTTTAACAATTGAACAGAGTTGGAGAAGAAGCCCTGAGGCTAGCTGGTGTGTAGCTTAGTAGATTAGTTTAGCATCTATACTCTGTACACGGTACATTTGGATCTGTTTATGTGGGGCCTTTGGTTAGGGTTTGAGTCTGAGCTGAGCAATGTTAAAGTCCTAGGTATGGCTGAAGAAGCCTGTGATCTGTGTCAAATTTGCAATGGTGACCATATGCCTCTCTGGAATATGAGGGTTTTCAGTAGAGGCTGTTCTTGGAAGGCAGTTACTTAGAGTTCAAGATCATGTAAAACCTTTTACGAGTTCTTCATGGGTAGGCTATGCTGTTTGGTTCCACCTCTGTTCAGCTACAACTGTAATGTAGATAGAGCTGTCCCAAGAACTGTATGCTTTTCATTGAGGGCTTGATGTGTTTCCTTTGTTTCTATCTGACCCCAGGGTGATCTACAATACCCTGTAGTTCCCTTGAGGTAAGACAGACGTGAGCTTCCTGAGAAGCATCTAGTTTGTGAGGTAAGTAGCCTATTGACCTCGGGTCTCTTGGTCTGTAGGGAACCTGGTCCCCTGGGACCTTTGTGTGCAGGATTGTGCCAACCTCAAGAAGAAAGCATGTTTAAAGGAAGGCAGTTTCTCTTACCCTTCATATAATCCTTATGAGATTGATATTCTCTTAGGCTGGCCATGCTGGTAGCTTGGACTTCTTAGAGGTACACAAGGTGGTTTTATCTGTGGATAGTTGCTGATGAGAGTTTTTGTGAAGGATTCCAAAGTCTAAAAGCTTCTGTTCTGACATTTTGAGAACACTCATGATGCTCAAGATGGAATACATTGTTGTGCATATATGGGGACTTAGTTACTGAGAAAATAGGAAGGTCTCTGCATGAGTGTGGATGCTCATAGCCTCTAATTCTTCATGTGTTCAAGAAGAATGTGTTCATGTGACACTCCAAGTCAGGCCACATGTCTAAGTGTAGGTGGACAATACAGAACAAACTCAACCTACCTATTTATCTATATCTTTATATCTAGATCTAGATCTCAATCTTGATCTCCATCTCTGTGTGTAAGTATATGTGTGTATGTATATACTTTTGTTTTGTGTTTTTCATTTTACTGGTCCTTTGCGTGTTTGTTTTAAATTTTGTAGGTCCCCCCCCCCCCCGGGAAGGAGCATAGCAGTCACTGGATGGGGAGGTGGGGGAGGACATGAGAGTTGCTGGTATACTGGCTGGCTTTGTGTGTCAACTTGACACAAGCTGGAGTGATTGCAGAGAAAGGAGCTTCAGTTGAGAAAATGCCTCCATGAGATCCAGCTGTAAATGATCCAGCATTTTCTCCATTGGTGATCAAGGAGGGAGAGCCCCTTGTGGGTGGTGCCATCCCTGGATTGATAGTCCTGGGTACTATAAGAAACCAAACGGAGCAAAGCAGGGGAAGCAAGCCAGTAAGTCACATCCCCCCCCCTCCATGGCTTCTGTATCAGCTCCTGCTTCCTGACCTGCTTGAGTTCCAATCCTGAATTCTTTTGATGATGAATAGCAGTATGCAAGTGTAAACTGAATAAACCCTTTCCTCAGCAACTTGCTTCTTGGTCATGATGTTTGTGCAGGAATAGATACCCTGACTAAGACAGTTGGGGAGAGGGAAAACATGATCAAAATATATTCATAAAACATATATATGCATGTACATTATATATACATATGTACACACATACATATACATACACATATACATGTATGTGCACATGTATATGTATATATGGAGAATTGACTCAGCAGTTAAGAGTGCTGGATGGAAAAAAAGCAAATATTAAATTCCTGTAATTACTTACTTCATATTTTTTAGCCAACCATCTGAACTAACATATCAATTCTTTTAAGCTCAGCTCAGGTTCTACCAACTTTTACATAGAAGCTTTTTAACCCAGGGTCTTCATAGCCATCTGTTTCATCAGGACTGTAGAAGGTCAGAGATGGATGAAAACTTAGAGACTAGACCATCTCTTAGCTACCACCTGGACAACTACTTATTACAATTTTGTAAGAACTAGAAAACAATTCTCCCCTCTGTAACAGATGCAGCCAGTGCAGATGGTTTGGCAAGTGGAAAGTGAACTAATTGTGGGTTTCTAGGAGCCCTTAGCCAGGAACAACTGCACCAAGCACAACAGTCAGTGCATATTTTGTTCAGACATCATCTTGTACTTAAATATTATTTCATTTCTCTCTGCCAAATAGTATATATGCACATATAATATACATAACATTATGGTAATTCCTGAAGAGCCCAGATACAGTTATACACTTCCTTAGATGACCTCAGAATCTACAATAGGCCATCAATGACTGAGGGAAAGTCATATTAGAATTACTAAAAGCAACAATATCGTGCTATAATAGATACATAAAATATATAAAAGTAAAATATAATTTGAGAAATGACTAATATTTGAACTAGATATAAATGTGGGGGAGTTAATTTCATGAGACCAGTGTGGTGAAATTTTTTTCACAAGGAGTTTTTGGAAAGAGAAGGCCACTTTGGAAATGTTGCAAGGCAATGGAGGAGTAATGAGGTTTAGAAAGAACAGTGGTGAAGGACAACTCAGATATTTCTGGCTTGTACCATAGGCGATAAGCCTGCTGCTATAACCAAGAAGAGAGGGAGGCTCACTCTAATAAAGAAAGTCTGGAATGTTGTCTCCACGTATTGAGAATAAAGTGGGGAATAAAAGGATATAGATGGTGAATGTGGTACAAGCACTAAGCAGATACATGAGCATTGACATGCTTGGGAAGGTTTATACAACACTGAGAATATTCAGAAACAATCTCCAGACTGTGTCACTGTGTTAATTTAATTTATTTGAGTAAGTAAATAACACATATATGTACTTGAATAAATAAGTACCGTGCGTGTGTGTGTATGTGTGTGTGTATAAAATTACCTCATTTTTAAGTATCCTCTTTAATTTGTGATTTACTTTTTTTTTAACACGGTAATTTTCCTAGGTTTAGAAATTGACTCTTAGAAATACCATGATTGAAGACAGCTTCTAATATTAATCCAGGCTACCAAAAATTAAGCTAGAAGTATTTATTGTAGATGCTTTTAGCCCATTGTGTGAGCATATTTTTAAACATACTCCACAAATCTCAGGCTCTAGGATATTCAAAACCAATACTGATAAAGAAGAGTAATATTGGAAGAAATTTAAAAGTGGCAGTCATTTTCTAACCCATCTAGCTCCCAAGGAATTGACTCATAGACCTATTGATTTACCCAACAAGCTTTAAGCAAAATTGCTAACCAGATATTCCTATCCCTCTAAGCTATCTAGCTACTTCCCAGCCACATGCCCCAAGTTACTTATATTTAGTCTCTCCTTGCCTCACTCGGCTGTGGCTGTCTGTCTTCATCAAGAATTCCTTTGGTGGGTGATTCCTCTTTATGCCTGACCTCATGTCAACCTTCTTCTTCCTCCACCAGCCATGTGGCTCTTCTTCATGTGACCAACTTCTCTTGGCTCTTCTCCTTAGGTCCCTGGCTGAGATCAAATTCCAGATTTGCTATCTCTTCTGCTCAGTCATTAACTGTTCAGCCTTTTACCAACCAATCAGAGATAATTGGGGAACATTCTTTATACCACATCGATACAGGGAATTCTGCCATTTTCATGACAATCCCCATGTATGGGCTATAACTAGATCTCAGGGCACAGAAATCAGCAACTGAATAAAGAGAGCACAACACCTTCCTCTAACAAAGTAACTCTTGGAGAACTACTGGCTTACCTGCTATACTGTCACACAACCAACAGTTTGTAAAATTGTTGGAGATGCAGACACATAGATCAATTCAATAGAATAGAAGACACAAGAATAGGCCTATAAAAAAATCTTCAACTGATTTTGGGCAAAGGTGCAAAAGCAATTGAGTAATGAAAGGAAAACCCATTGAAGAAACAAAGCAAGAACAATTAGATGCCTCTAGAAAAAAAGAGAAAAAGTATTACCTCATATCTTACTGAAAAATTAACACAAAATGATCAAGGCTTAAATTTGAAATATAAAAAACAGGGAGAAAGAAAGAAAGAAAGAAAGAAAGAAAGAAAGAAAGAAAGAAAGAAAGAAAGAGGAAGGAAAGAAAAAGGAAAGGAACAGAGGGAGGAGGGGGAAGGAAGGAAGGAAAGAAGCAAGAAAGGAAGAAGGAGAAAGAGAAAGAAAGAAAGAGAGAGAGAGCGAAAGAAAGAAAGAAAGAAAGAAAGAAAGAAAGAAAGAAAGAAAGAAAGAAAGAAAGAAAGAAAGAAAGAAAGAAAGACAGAAAAGAAAGGAGGGAGGGAGGGAGGGAGAGAGAGAGAGAGAGAGAGAGAGAGAGAGAGAGAGAGAGAGAGAGAGAAGGGAAAAGGGAAAAGGGAAAAGGGAAAAGAAGGGAAAAGGGAAAAGGGAAGGGAAGGGAAGGAAGGGGAAGGGGAAGAGGAAAGGGGAAGGGGGAGGGGGAAAGGGAAAGGAAAGGGGAAGGGGAATAGGGGGAAAAAGGGGAAAGGGGAAAAGGGAAAAAGAAAGAGAAAGAGAAAGGGAAAGGGAAAAGAGAAAGGGAAGGGAAGGGAAGGGAAGAACTGTAGAAGAAAGATAAGCTATCCAGCTATCTAACACCTGGGACAAGAAGAGACAATGCTCTTACTTATTTGTCATTAAAAGGGCAGAACTGTTTGATTGCTTTTTTTTTTTTTTTTGAGACAAAGTTTACTCTTTAGTGTCACCTAGAACTGCTGGCTCATGACAATCCTCCTGACTCAGCATATAATCTTTATAAAAAGAAAAGAATGACAAAATTTCATAAAGTTTAGAGCAATAAAAATTTTGTTCTAGGTGGTCTTTCTGTACATTTTCAACCCTGCTTAGTAGCCCACTAAGATTTTTCTATGTGTGAAGTTATTATAAGTATTTTTCTCAACTCTCACCTTCAAGATTTTTTTCAATCAAGATTTCAGAAACAATTTACCTTGTGATCTATAAGACAATTGGGTCCACTGTTGAGAAAAAGAATTTTAACAAGATTCATTCTAACTTCTGGTCAGACAGTATTATTTCATTGCCAACCTCTAAGATCTGTTTTAGCTTATGACTTCTGCAGTGGAGTTCATGAATGGATCCTGAATAAAATGGAATCATGTATGTGTTTGATTATTTCAACTGACTTCAAGAATCATGTGGGATCTATGTAACTCATTTTGTGGTAACTCTCAGCCACAGCATTCCTGTTCATAAGAGATGATGTTCTCAATGGACAGATCATAATCTCTCTCTCTCTCTCTCTCTCTCTCTCTCTCTCTCTCTCTCTCTCTCTCTCTCTCTCTGATTAATAGCAGCCTGGGTTGCAAGTCATAAACTTATCAAACTGAAACGAATAAAGTACCCAGAAGAAGCACTGTTAGGAAGTTTTTAGATCCATGTCTTGATGCAGAACATTAGTTTTACAGGCACAACCACCAAGTTTAATAAGTTATTACTTCATAATGCTTTTGCTTAGCTTTAAAATGGTACAAATCTTCTCATTCAGTTTTATAGCCCTTTGGGATGGTTGGTTAATGTACAAGAATGTGCTTTTTATTAATGGAAAAAAATGAGTCTTTTTTCCTTGTATTGCTTTTTAAATTTTTTTTATTTATGTATTTATTTATTGTAACAAAATGTACCAAAAGCTTCCATATTGATAATAATTTTAAAAACTGGTGCTGAGTCTCAGACTATTAAACTACTCCCTTTATTCTTGAAATTGATGTGGGGGCAAAATATTTATACTGTGTTGATTCTGCTTTTTAAATTGCTTTCTGCAAAGAAAAATTAAATATGTTTGTGAGTCAAATCGTACAAAAAAGAAATTTTTATGGGTCATTAAAGCCTTGGATCTTGGATATATTTAGATAGCGTCAGAATGACAATCTACAGTACTTTTTAAACTGTTAGAAAAAAATCATTTTGCTTTAATTAAGAAAAGCAAATTATTGTATTAAAGGCAAAATCAAGATAATCTGCAAATATCTGTCTTTTCTTCTTTTCCTCCGACAATTTATAAGTGCTTTTCTTAGTTTTTTTGTTTTTGTGTTTTGTTTTTTTTTTAAACAAAAAATTAGTCATTCTATTGCACTTACATCTCAAATGATAACCCACTTCCTGGTTACCCCTCCACAAGCCCCCATCCCACAACCTCCCTCTCCTCCCTTCCCTTTGCCTCTATGAGGGCACTCCCCCACCTACCCACCCTCTCCCGCATTCCCCTATACTGGGGCATCAAACATCCACAGGAACAACTCCTGCCCCCCTCCCTCTCATTGATGCCAGACAAGGCCATTCTCCGCTACCTACGTATCTGGAGCCATGGGTCCCTCCCCGTACACTCCTTGATTGGTGGTCTAGTCCCTGGGAGCACTGGGTATTCCTGCCAGCTGATGTTCTTCCTGTGGGGTTGCAACCCCCCTCAGCTCCTCCAGTCTTTCCACCAGCTCCCTCACCTGGGACCCTGAGTTCAGTCTGATGGTTGACTCCAAGCATCCACGTCTGAATTGTTTTTAATATTAGAAACCATGAATGTTATCAATGCCAAGCAACCAAATTGTTTTTTTTTTTTTTTTTTTTTTTTTTTTTGTTAAATACCAGTGTCAGTTTCAGTTACAGAGGAGCTGAAAATGCACTTTCCAAGTCACAATATGCAACACTTATAAGGCTAACTCTAGCAGTATATACAATGTCATCAAAAAGTGAAGCGTGTCTCCTTTCTAATGAGTCTTCCAATTTGCGTTGAACCTTTTGCGTCTAACCCTTCATGCAAGAAGAAGAAAGACTAGGCAGGGAGGAAAGCACTCAAGTTAAAGTCCAAGATGAGAGAACACACTCCAAAAGATCTCTGACCTTGTGAACATTTTCTGCCTCCCTTTAGGTGCACAGTGCCAGCCATACCCCAGAGTGAACTTCCCGGCTTTAAGTCTACAGTGCTCCCCAGTCTCCTAGAGCAGCAGTGTATTAATAGCTTGAAACTGTCAGCCCATGTGAGGTCCATATGCCAATAGCGTTGCTACAATGGCTAGCTGATCACTAACCAATGGTAAAACATTCAGAAAAATAAGAATTGCAAAGGCCAGCAATGAGAACGGGGCTTACACTGAGCAAGGAGCCCGCTATATTTATTTGGTAACTTGGTACTCTGTGAAATACAAAAATAAACTTTTCTCTTTAACCTTAGCCAAAGTGATTGATTGACACATCTTCTCTGATATGACTTGTGGCATCAAAGAAGAAAAAGGAAGCTCTTCGGTTCGAACTCTTAAGCAACATCAACCCTTCATGCTACTTAGGACAAATGTAGTAATCTAGTGCCAAAGGCATCTAAGTTCCTAGTTTCTGTGTAGAGACTATGCTGAAATCTTCAGGAGACAATATTTTCCCCTCCAGTAAATACAAGTTTTCTTGTCATTGGTAATTCTCAACTTGGTTAACTGGGAACAAAGGAATTAGGTGTAATAATTAATTGCAAAACTGGCCACAAAATTAACTACTGCAATTTAGCATCTTTCATTTTAATCTCTGTGCAATTTAATATAAGAGTTTAACTAAACTAATCATTTGCGGTAGTTAATTCTACAATAACTAAGGAAAGTTAAATGTTTTAAAAATAAATTTCAAAATTTATACATTACAACAAGTTAAGTATTATCAAATTGTTTATAATTTAATACTACTTTTGTGGACTATTTTGTAAACACTTTCCAAAAGAAATAATTTCTAATTTTTTAAAAGAATTTTTAGCTCCATATTCATGAGGAAGAATGATCTTTAATACTGTTCTCTTTTTTTGGGTCTCTGAATTGGGTTTCATGGTAATACTAGATTCGTAAAAATAATTTGGAAGTGTTCTTTGTTATTCTATCAAATAATTTGAGAAGGATAGTGTTGATTCTTCTTTGAAAATATGAGAAATGTGTACTGAATCTATCTGAACATGTTTGTGTGCTTGTTTTTTGTTTGTCTTTTATTTTTGAGAACTAAATTTCTGCTTCTTTCTTGTTGTTATGAGACTATTTATTTAAACTTCAGCTTGATTTAACTTTCATAGATCATGTGCATCAAGAATTTCATTTGTTTTAGTGGAACATAAGATTTTAAAAAGTATGTCTACATGATTCTCCAAATTTCTTCAGTGTCTTGTAAGCTCTCCATTTTCCTCTCTAATCATATTGATTTATATCTTCTCTTAATTTTTTTTGGTTTAATTAGCTAAAAATTGTCAATCTTGTTAATCCTTTCAAATACCCAATTCTTTATTTCCCTGTCTTGTCTCTGATTTTAGTGGTATTGCTTAAAGTATCTCTCTATTTAATTTGATATTGGCTATTGGTTTGCAGTGAATTGCTTTTATTATGTTTAGTTATGGGCCTTGGATTGCCGATCTCTCCAACACTTTTAACATGAAGGGGTATTTTATTTTCTCAAATGCTTTTTTTGCATCTAATGATCATGTGATTTTTTTCTTTGAGTTTTTTTATATGGTGGATTAAGCTGAACCAACATTGCATCCCTAGGATGAAGCCTACTTGATCGCGGTGAATGATGGTTTTGATGTGTTCTTGTATTTGCTTTGCAAGAATTTTATTGATTATTTCTGCATCAGTACTCAAAAGAGAGATTGGCCTGAGTATCTCTCTTTTTTCACTGGGTACTTGTGTAGTTTAGGTATCAGAGTAATTGTGGTTTCATAGAATGAATTAGATAGTGTTCCTTCTGTTTCTATTTTATGGGGTAGTTTGAGGAATACTGGTATCAGGTCTTCTTTGACAGTCTGGTAGAATTCTGCACTAAGTCCATCTGGCCCTGGCCTTTTTTGGGGAAGGGGGATTTTTTTAATGACTTCTATTTCCTTATGGGATATGGACCTGTTTAGAAAGTTTACCTGTTCTTGATTTAACTTTGGTATGTTATACTTATCTAGAAAACCATCCACTTCATGTAGATTTTGAGGTTTTGTTGATTATAGGCTTTTACAGTAGGATCTGAAGATTTTTTAAATTTTCTCTGTTTCTGTTCTATCTCCGCTTTCATGTCTGATTTTGTTAATTTGAATATTGCACCTGGGCCCTTTAGTTAGTTTGGCTAGGGGTTTATCTATCTGGTTGATCGTCTCAAAGAACCAGATTTTGGTTTTGTTGTTTCTTTTTATTGTTCTCTATTCAGTTCTATTGTTCTATTCGGTTGGTTTTGGCCCGGAGTTTGACTAATTTCTGATGTCTATAATGGAATACTACTAAGCTGTTAAGAATGAGGACATCCTGAGTGTTGCAGGCAAACAAATGGAACTAGAAAATATCATCCTGAGTGAGATAACTCAGACCCAAAAGGACATGCATGGTATGTACTCTCTAATAAGTGGTTATTAACCAAGAAAGAAAGAAAGAAAGAAAGAAAGAAAGAAAGAAAGAAAGAAAGAAAGAAAGAAAGAAAGAAAGAAAGAAAGAAAGTTGGGAATCTCCATGATATAGTCCACAGAACTCAAGAAGGTCAACAAACTGAAGGGCCCAAGTGAAGATGCCTCTGACCCACTTGAGAGGGAGAGGAAAACAACCACAAGGTGGGAAGGAAGGAGAGAGCTGGGAGGGAAAGGGGAAATGGGGAGAGGGGAACTTGATTTGGTATTAAGTGAGGGAAAAGGACTGAAACCCTGAGGGCCAGCAGAAAGAATGGAAATAGGCAACCTCAGGGGGTAGGAGGTTGGGGGAGGGGAAGGGATCCTCCAGAATTCACCTGAGACCTGGGAAGTGAAAGCCTCTCAGGACTTAAAGTGATGAAATACCCTACAGTAGAAAGATAGAACTTATAGAACCTACCTCCAGCAGAAAGACAGGGCATCAAATGAGAGATGGGTTGCTATCCCATAGTCAAAACTCTTATCAGAAATTGTTTCTGTTTGAAAGAACTACGGGGATGGAAATGGAGTAGAGCCTGAGGTAAAAAAAAAAAAAAAAAAAAGTCCAGAGACAAGCTCAAAGTGGGATACAGCTCAAGGAGAGACCCCAAGGCCTGACAGTATTACTGAGGCTATGGAGTGCACACAAAAAGGGATCTATCATGACTGCCCTCTGGAAAACCCAACAAGTAGCTGAAAGAATCAGATGCAGATATTTGTACCCAACCAATGAACTAGTGGTTGAACTAGTGAAAAGCTGGAAGAAGGTGAAGAGGAGGGCAATCCTGTAAGAGGACCAGCAGTCTCAATAAACAGGAACACACAAGATCTCTCAGACACTGGAACACCAACCAAGCAGCAACCATACATCAACTGGTATGAGACCCTCAACATGTATACAGCAGAGGACTGCCATGTCTGGGTTTAATCAGAGAAGATGCACCTAACCCTCAAGTGACTGGATGTCTCAGGGAGTTTAGAGGTCTGATGGGGTGAGGGTGGGTCGTGGGAACATCCTCATGGAGACAGGAAAGCAGGGAGTAGGTATAGAATGGGGAACAGTAGGAAGGTGGACCAGGAGAGGAATAAAATCTGGAGTATAGAAAAAATAATGATTAATAATAATAATAATAATAATAATAATAATAATAATAGAACTTATAAAAACGACCATCTAACACTTAAAAGTCAGCTTCATCCAGTGGTGCAAGAATAGTTCAACATATTCAGATCAGTTACTATATAATTCACAATGCAAATAAACTATAGGATAGAAACCTCATGATCATCTCATTAGAGCCAGAAAAGAACATTGACAAATTTTAATATCGCTTTACAATAAAGGTCCTGGGCCATCTAGTGAGAGAGTGAGCATACCTTAACATTATGAAGGCAATATGCAACAGTCTTACAGCCAATATCATTCTAAGTGGGGAAAAATCTTAAAAGTATTTTCACAAAAATCAGGAACAAAACAAAGATGCCAGATCCCCCATCATTGTTCAATACAGTGCTGAATGTCTTAGCTAGAGTAATGAAACAGGAGAAAGATGGACAGTAAACAGATATAGGGAAAAAAGAAGGCAAAATATTCTTATTTGTCAATAATATCATTCTACACATAAAAGACCCTAAGTCCTCTACCAGAAAATGTCTACAACTGATACAATAAATCAATAAACAAACATAACTAATAAATAAATCAAAGTGTAAATACAAAATTAAGAAACAAAATCAATCAATCTTTCTGTATCAAATGACAAACAAACACAAGTAAAGACAACAGATAATATCATGCACAATAGCCCGAAAATACTATGCAATATCTTTAAGCAAGCAAGTGAAAAACTTTATGGAGTTTTCAGACACTAAAGCAAGAAATGCAAGAAGATAGAAAGACTTGCCATGCCAATGGATTGGTAGGGCTAATATGAAAATCACTATTCTGCCTAAAGGAAACTAGAGACTTAATGAAGTCTTCATCTAAATTTCTGTGAAATTCTTCACAGAAATTGAAATAAGATCTTAAAAATCATATGCGAGCACAAAAGACCCACGATAGGAAAGAAATTATTAACAATAAACATATTGCTGTTCATCATCAACCTGTTTTATTTTTTAACATTTTTATTAGATATTTTCTTCATTTACAATTCAAATGCCATCCCAAAAGTCCCTTATACCCTCCCCACCACCCTGCTCTCCAACCCACCCACTCCTGCTTCCTGGCCCTGGTATTCCCCTGTATTGGGGCACAAAATCTTTGCAAGACCAAGGGCCTCTCCTGCCAATAATGGCTGATTAGGCCATCTTCTGCCACATATGCAGCTAGAGACACGAGCTCAGGGGGTGAATTCCTATTGCTGTTTCTCCTATAGAGTTACAGACAGCTTCAGCTCCTTGGGTACTTTCTCTAGCTCCTCCATTGGGAGCCATGTGTTCCATCCAATAGATGACTCTGAGCCTCCACTTCTGTCTTTGCCAGGCACTGGTAATAAGAATACATGCTCCACTATGTTCATAGCAGCCTTATTTATAATAGCCAGAAGCTGGAAAGAAACCAGATGTCCCTCAACAGAGGAATGGATACACAGATTGTGTTACATTTACACAATGGATTACTACTCAGCTATTAAAAACAATGAATTTATGAAATTCTTAGGCAAATGGATGGATCTGGAGCATATCATCCTGAGTGAGGTAACCCAGTCACAAAAGAACACACATGATATGCACTCACTGATAAGTGGATATTAACTCAGAACCTTAGAATACCCAAGATACAATTTGCAAAACACAAGAAACTCAAGAAGAAGGAAGACCAAAGTGTGGATACTTCAACCCTCCGTAGAATGGGGAACAAAATGCCCATGTAAGGAGCTACAGAGACAATGTTTGGGGATGAGACGGAAGGAACGACCATGCAGAGAATGCCCCATCCAGGAATGCATACCATAATCAACCACCGAACGCAGACACAATTGCATATGATTTCAACTTATAATACAAGGCTGAAGTAGTAAAAATGCATCGTGTAATGACACAAACGGACAAATAAAATCCCATATTCCTATAGCCACCTAGAATTTTTATTACATTTATTTGTTTATTTGTTTGTTTGTTTGTTTGTTTTGGGGCTGAGCATGGTGGGGTACACTTTTTTTTCCTTTCATTTTTTTTTAACATTCCAGTGTTTATTGCCCTCTGGATCTGCCCCTCCAACTGTTCCTCATCCAATTACTCCTCTCCCACTCCAAGCCCCCCCCTCCATGACTACCAGAGAATGTACCCATCCCCTTCGCACTAGCCCTCCCCACTCTCTGGGGCCTCAAGTCTTTCAAGGGTTGGGTGCATCTTCTCTCACTGGGGCATGACTGAGGTTGCCCTTTCCATCCTTTCTGCTGGCCCTCAGAAGCTCACTACTGTCCCCCCCCCATACTTGATCATACTCCCCTTTTCTTTCCTCCCCTCCTACCCAGGTCCCTCCATCACTCTGAACCCTGTGATTGCTTTCTTCTCCCTCTCAAGTGGAATTGAAGCATCCTCACTTGGACCCTTCTGCTTGTTAGCTTTCTTGAGTTCTGTGGCTTGTATCCTGGGTATTCTGTACTTTGGGGCTAATATCCACTTATTAGTGAGTACATACCATGCATGTCCTTTTGGGTCTGAGTTACCTCACTGAGGATAATGTTTTCGAGTTGCATCCATTTCTCTGCAAAACTCATGATGTTTTTGTTCTTAATAGCTGAGAAGCACTCCATTGTGTGAATTAACAACATTTTCTGTATCCATTCCTCCACCATGGGAAATCTAGTTTTTTGTTTTTTGTTTTTTCAGCTCTGGCTATCACAAACAAGGCTGCTATGAACATAGTGGAATATGTGCCTCTGTGGCATAGTTGATCATCTTTTGAGTACATGCCCAAAACTTGTATAGCTGTGTCTTCAGGTAGATCTAGTTCCAATTTCTGAGGAACCTCCAGAATGATTGCCAGAGTGATTGTACCAATTTGCAATCCCACCAGAAATGGAGGAGTGTTCATCTTTCTCCAAATCCTCCCCAACATGTGCTGGCCTCTGAATTTCTGATCTTAGCCATTCTAATACAAAAGAAAGTAGGAAACAGCTTTGAACTCATGGGCATGGGGTGGGGAGGAGTTTCCTAAACAGGACTCCAATGGCTCAGGTTCTAAGGTCAAGAATTGATAAATGGGACCTCATGAAACTTAAAAGCTTCTGTAAGGCAGCAGACATAGTCAATAGGACAAATTGGCAACCTACAAATTGAGGAAAAGTTCTTCACTAACCCCACATCCAATAGAGAGAAAATATCCAAAGTATATAAAGAACTCAAGAAGCTAACCTCAAAAAAAAAAAAACCTCAAAACAATCAAAAAGGAAGGAAGGAAGGAAGGAAGGAAGGAAGGAAGGAAGGAAGGAAGGAAGGAAGGAAGGAAGGAAGGAAGGAAGGAAAAGAAATGGGGTATGGAACTTAACAGAGAATTCATTCACAACAGAGGATTTCCTATGGATGAGAAGCACTTAAAGAAATGTTCAAAGTCCTTAGTCGTCAGGGAAAAATAAAAAACAAACCTGTGATTCCACCTTACTCACCTTTTATTTTTTTACAGTCCAGTCATTGTCCCCCTCCAGGTCAGCCCTCTCACAATTCCTCATCCCATTCCTCCTCCCCTCTCTGTCTCCAAGAGGATGCTCACCACAACCAGACCTCCCCATTACCTGGGGCTTCAAGTCTCTCAAGGGTTAGGTCCATCTTCTCCCACTGACACCGTACCAGGCAGTCCTCTGCTGTATACGTTTAGGGGGCCTCATTTACAGCTAGTGTATGCTGCCCGGTTGGTGACTCAGCTTCTGAGAGATCTCAGGAGTACAGGTTAGTTGAGATTGTTAGTCTTCCTATGGGGTTGCCCTCCCCCTTAGCCCCTTCCAGCTTTTTCCTAATTCAACCACCATGGTTCCTGACCTCAGTCCAATGATTCTGTTTAAGGATCTGCTTCTGTCTCAAACAGCTGCTTGTAAGGTCTCTCCGAGGACAGTCATGCTAGGTTCTTGTCTGTAAGCACACCATCAGTGTAAATCTCTGTCCTTGGAGCCTCCCCTTGAGATAGATCCCAAGTTGGGCTGGTCACAGGACAGCCTTTCCCTCAGTCTCTTCTCTGTTTTTTGTCCCTGCACTTCTTTTAGACAGGAACAATTCTGTGTCTGAAATTTTGACTGAAGATGGTAACCCTGTACCTCCACTTGATGACCTGTCTTTCTACTGGAGGTGGACTGGACAATTTCCCTCTCCCCACTGTTGGACATTTCATTTAAGGTCCTTTCCCTTGAGTTCTAAGAGTCTCTCACCAACCAGGTCTCTGGTACTTTTCGAAGAGTCCCCCCTCTAGCCACCTAATTTTTAACACATTTAGCTAATAGGTAATTTTTATTGTGTGAACAGTAAAAACATTCTTTACAAATGATTGTTTGGTCCTAAGAGTATCCCTTAGGAAATATATCCAGAAATAGGATTTCTGGGTCAGTATGTATGTGTTAGGTTCTAGATTATTGTAGCAGTTTTCAAAGGAAAATACATCTTTTCTTTTAGTGTTGATTCCCCTTGATAATGCATTAACTTCATATATGGTACCTGTGGTAATTAGTGGAAATGATATTTTTGATTTACCTACTGATTATCTCTAAGAATAAACTCAAATGTAAATTGACCACTTGCCTTTTGTGCTTTATGAATAGTCTGTTTCTATTTCTAATTATCTGAAGTTAACTTTAGGTTATGTCTTCTCTGCAAATAAGTATTATGCTTTCACAAATTAAGAATTTCAACAAGCCTATTATATTGTGTTTGAAATACATTTTCTTTTCTAATTTGGGTATTTTTCATGTGTGTTGTTTTCTTTGTTACTGTTACTATACTTGCTAGTGTTGTTACTACTACTGCTATTGCTTTTTGGTTTTGCTTCGTTTATTGACTGATTAGAAGTTTATACCAAAACATAAGCTATTTTTAGGTGTTTGGGGTTTTGACATTTATATACTTTATCTTCATTCTCAAATTAGATAAATAACCACTTACGTTGTCTGCTATTTTTCTTCCACTTTCTATGCGTCATTACATCAATGTTTCATGATTTAATGTAATGGATTTTTAAAGATATCTCACCAATATTCTGAGATATTATACATGGAATGCTCATGATCCAGTTGGCATGTATCATAATGTCTCATCCTATTATAATTAATCTATTATATTGATCTGAAGCACGATAGGAAAACAAAATCTAACAATAACCAGACCTTACCCCTGAATGTATATAACTTTGAGCAGGGCTGCACTCATCTTCCAGGTTATTTTCTCAAACGTGCTCAAAGCAGGCCATAAATATTGTTTGTAGTGAATGTGAAGTTTCTGAAATGGTTTAAAGGGACAGAAGTCAGAAAAAGAGACAGGAGTCTGATCTTTCACCAGATGAGGCTGTATTTGTTGGCACACACAGTAACAGACAGCTTCTCTCCCATACCAGTGGTTGAGAAGACTACCAGGAGTGTGGGAAAGGTGGCTGTGTCACTGTACAGGGACAAAAATGGTTACAACACAGAGGTCACATTCCCTCTGGAAGTCCCTCCATACCAAAATTTCCCCCAACACAAGGAAAGAGAGGCTGTCTCAGCAGATAATCAGGCAAAGTGAACAATAACGACAGAAATCTAGGACTCTTGTTTTAAGGGCAAGGCATTCTGGCTGTGAAGATACCTAATTTCCTGCATTCCTATAACCTGATATTCTACCGTATCAATTGTAATCCCTCCTGAACCACCCTGTGATTTTATTTAAGATCACTATACTTGAAAGATAATGGCCACAACCCCACCAAAATCCCATATGGCTGTTGTAAAGATAAGCCTCCCATGCTCTCAGCTTTACCTTACTTTCTAACCTAGAAACTTCCTTTTCCTAACCTTCTTACACCAAAGCTTCATGGGAAGAAATGTCTCTTAGAACCTCCACCCATGCTGGGTGTCCTGAAATTATTTTCTGTGGTGACGCCAAGGATCTAGTGGTCTCTAAGGTGAAGTCCTAAAAAGATTAAGAAACTTGTTGAGATACTAACATGGAAAACGGAGAACTAGCTCTACCTCCATTGCTCGCGCAGCTGACAGACCAGCACTCAAATTTTACAATTAAAGATTCTAAATTCCATACTTAATTACTCTCGTTTTAAGTTTGAGAGTCCTATAGAATTAATCATCCACAGTATCCTTGCTTTTCAAAATATTCAGAACTGTAGTTTTCTTAAACAAAAGGCAGGATTTATTTTTGCTGCAGGCTTGTGCAGCAACGCAAATGTTGGTTCTGCACTCCAGACAGGTGAGCAGGTAGGCTAACTGTACCTCCCCCTCAGCTCCTCTGAGGCCAACCCCTATGTCATCCCCAGCTTTATAGAAGACTCCCTGTTGAATCCACCCCACCACCGTCATCCCCAGTGGATCACTCACATTCTCCTCCTTACTTTCACCTACACATAGACAACACACATTCATTGGGATGTCTCCATCAAATCCTTCCCTTCAGGCTCCAGGAATCCTGGAAAAGAGGATTAGAAATTATTACTGATGCTATGATGTATTTACAGACAGGAGCCTAGCATGGCTGCCCTCCCCGAGGCCCAACAAACAGCTGGAAGAGTCAGATGCAGATATATCCAACCAATGGCCAGAAGCTGTAGACCCCTGTGGTGGAATAAGAGAAAAGCTGGAAGAAACTGAGAAGGAGAAAAACTCCATAGGCAGACCAGAAGTCTTAATTAACCTGGGCCCCCCAAATATCTCAGACACGGAGCTACTAAGCAGGCAGCACACACCAGCTGATATGAGGCCCCTGACCCATATACAGCAGAGAACTGCCTGGTCTGGCCCCAGTGAGAGAAGATGCACCTAACCCTTGAGAGGTATGAGGCTCCAGAGGGTAGGGAAGTCTGATGGGATGAGGTGGGGATGGGGAGTAGGGACATCCTCTTGGAGATGGGGGAGGAGGTATGGGATGAGGAACAGTCAGAGGGCTGACCGGGATGAGGATATTGACTGGACTGTAAAAGAAAAAATAAAGAAAGAAAGAATAACAAACAAACAGACAAAGAAGACAAGGCCTTCTAAGTCGACATGATCAAATCACGTGAGAAATCACAGAGACTGAGGTACCATGCACAGAACCTGCAAGTGTCTACACCAGGTCCTTTGTTTATTTATCAAGGCTTCCAGTTTAATGTCTTTATGAGACGATTGAGTAGGCAAATGAGTGGATCTCTGTTTCTTGTGCCTTCTAGTGGGCTCCTTTCCTTTTCTTTGTTTTTGTTTGTTTGTTCGTCAAATTCCAAAGCGCTAGTTTTCCTTTATTTTATTTTATTTTTTTATTTTATTTTATTTTATTTTTTTATTATATCTTAGGAGCTCGAATAAGAAACAGAAAGGAAATGGATCTCAATGGAACAGGATGTGTGGAAGAACTGGGAGAAGGATGGAGAATATAATCAGGGTTTATTATATGACATGAAAATCATCTGTTTTCAATAAAAGGAAAAATACTTAAAAATAAATAAAAAATAATAATTTTGGTTTTAAACCCAATCTTCCAGATGTTGAAAAGCAGAGCTCCATCACATGCTGGCTTCCAAAACCTTGAGTGATTTATTATAAACTCCCTACACTTCAGATTACCCAGTGTACCAAGCATCAAAGCCTGTGATAACAGAATCTGACTGCTACATCTGTTATGATGAAAGAATGAGTAAATAAATCTACGGTGAATCACTGGAAAACTATAAAAATAATATATAATCTCATATAGGTGTCTTCCACTGTTATTTAGTAATAGCCACATTGCAAAGCTTTATAGGAGCTGTTTGTTTGTTTGTTTGTTTGTTTGTTTCTTGAGGCAGAGTTTCTCTGTGTAACTACCCCGGCTATCCTGGAACTCGCTCTGTAGATCAGGCTGGGCTCAAACTCACAGAAGTCAAAGATTCTTCTTCCCTGGTGCTAGAAAAAAAGCTAGACTACACTGCCACCTGGCATTTTATGGGAGTATTAGCATTGAATCTCTACTTGGTTCTAGTCTTCACTTAATGCTCTATTGAAAATTAATTGATAATTCCACATTTGTTCTTGAATTTAGAGAGAGAGAGAGAGAGAGAGAGAGAGAGAGAGAGAGAGAGAGAGTGTTCTGCTGGATTGGGGACACCCCAAACTCATTGTTCCTTTCCCATTTAGTTTTGTTTTTATGAGTAATGTCTCATCAAGAATATGGACTTTTCAGCTGGGTGGTGGTGGCACACACCTTTAATCCCAGCACTTGGGAGGCAGAGGCAGGCAGATTTCTGAGTTCGAGGCCTGCCTGGTCTACAGCCTGAGTTCCAGGACAGCCAGGGATACACAGAGAAACCCTGTCTCAAATAAATAAATAAATAAACAAACAAACAAATAAATAAAATGGATTTTCTTGACTTCTAAATCAGCATGGTAAAGGGAAGCTAAAATAAATGTAATGGAGATAAACATGGTAAAATAACTTCTAATTCATTTTTTAATTGACTCACATTATTTTGTCTGTGATGGCTTTATCCAACATACAAAATAGAATTCTAAGAGTGGCCCTCACAGCTGATAGTCTGTAGACACTTGTACATAGGTCATGTTGTTGAATAGGCCCTTTAAAATGTATTTTTTGGGGAAAAAAAAGAAAAAAAACAAGCTGGGCAGTGGTGGCACATGCCTGTAATCCCAGAACTTTGGAGGCAGAGGCAGGCAGATTTCAAAGTTCAAGGCCAGCCTCGTCTACAGAGTGAGTTCCAGGACAGCCAGGACTGCACNGAGAAACCCTGTCTCGCAAACCCAAAACTTAATTAATTAATTAATATATTAACTGATTAATTAATTAATTAATTAAAATGTATCTTGGGCTCCCAGTTGCTAAGGTATGCAAAGTTTCCCAAGAAAATATTCCATAGACTCTGACTTCTTAATAAGAACACCCTGTGATAGAATATAATTGGTTCCAACAAGCAGATTTTATGAAATGGCAGCCAAGTGTGGAAATCAGAGGGAAACCTGTGGCATTTCCCATAACTGTGGCTGCTGTGTGATGGGAAAAAGAGAACAAATTCTCCCCCAAAAGGGAAATGTTATCTGATTACAGTGTGAAGTAGTGAAGTAGGAGTCAGAGAATAGGAAAAAAAAAACAATGTGGGTGTGCAGATATACGCTGCCAGTCCACCAATAACATCTTCTTAACATCTGTAGCTTCCAGGTGCCACCCTGCCTGACTTTTAATGTGGGTACTGGGGATCCAAACTGAGGACTTTATGTTTGTGCAACAGACACTCAACTGGTTGAGCTATCACTGAATAAATTTATGAAAAATAAGCATTGTCAGGAGTCTAAAACTAAGCACTAGTTAAAAAGCAATAAATAAATAAATAAATAAATAAATGATCTTTTGTTTCCTGAAGATTATTTATATAAGTAGAATATTCCTCTCTGAAGTTTCTTTGCCCTTGTCATTTATACCTATAGATTGAGTGTCCCATATCACTTAGAACCAAATGTGTAGATTTTCATATTTTTAATTTTGGAATATTTGTATACATATAATAGTTATACTTTGTTCCATATACAGCTTATACACAATACTTCCTAAGGAATCAGAGTCTGGAATTTTCTGTTTGTAGCATCAGTCAGACTATTTCTATAAGCACCATCCTAAGCTCACATACTAATAGTCAGTGGACGCAAAGCTATTATAAAAATCACTCACTATTCTAGAAAAACAAACATACAACAAATCTGAGATAGAAAGCGCCTTTCTCAATGGCATCCTTCCATGGCAAGGCCAGAACACCCGAAAATAACCATGGCCATGAGATTAGAAGTTCTGTTTGCGACATGATCAGTCTGAAACAAACCACCTCACCCTCTAAGTCCCAGATTCATCACTGTAAAACAATAACTCTTCACTCATATAATTAAGTAAGATGTTGAATGTGAAAAATCTCTGCCTCTCTCCTTGGTCTTCCAAACTCCATATGACCTAGCACAAGGCAAGGCCTGGGCCAAGTAGTGGGAGTGGGTGGGTAGGGGAACAGAGGTGGGGGGAGGGGTATGGGAATCTTTCGGGATAGCATTTGAAATGTAAATAAAGAAAATAATAATAATAAAAAAAAAAGAAGAAAAAAAAAATCTCTGCCTCTTTGACATACCATAAGTACTCAGCTCAAGCCAACTCTAAATGTTCACGGTTTTCCAGAACCATTCATTTAACTTCTACTTTAATTCAAACCTGAGAACTCATACCAATGTTAATGTGAAAGCATTGCTTCCCCAGGGTATGTGCACTTCCAATAATGTCCTTTTCTACCACAGAGGTATAGAAAGCCCTGGCAATACATATTTGATATACAATCCATTAAATATCTGGGGAGGTAATTTAATAAATGTCACTGATCTGAATAAAAATAATATCACACACCATGTGTCAAATGCTGTTCTAAATGTATTACCTGAATTCATTTGTATAATCCATACTATAAACCAGCAGAAAAATAGCTTTATTTTTCTGTGCCTCAGGCAAAGCAACAAAGATAGAAGAGAATCTGCTATGTTTCAGAAAAGTTGCTAAAATAATAAGCAGTCTGATTTTGTGCAGCTGTTCTTTGTATCACCAGCTTCAGCTTAAGAACACAGGGATCATTATGAATCCAGGATGGAGAATCCCACAGAATCATCCAGGTGTCTGGTTGGTAAAAGGTACACAACAGCTAGGGCTATAAGCTTTTATAACTAAGGAAGAGGAAAGGTCAATCTAATTCAACCACAATACTGTTAATCAAAACAGCATTTTTGTAAATCACCGGGGATTGTAAATGATAAAAGAAATTTTCTTCCTTTCAATTTTACTCTCTTGATTTTGTGTACTCTCCAAATCAAGGACCTTCATTTTTCACACTGATACAGGGTATAGGCTTTTCTCAAAAGCTATTCGAGATTCGCAAGTGTTCAGGATCTCATTCTAAAATACCAAAGAAAGAGACAGAATAAAGTCAAACTCGTGTTAGCTACACTCCATGGATTTGATGATTTTTTTTCACCTTGGAAGCCGCTGTGGTTCTTTTCATCTCAAGCCTACATCTATAAATGTGTTAAAATCGCTTTAAACTATGAGAAAAGTTAACTGTGATTGAATTATCTTCAAGAAATCATCAGCATTTGTTATAGTCAGACATTTTGAAACTGATAAAAATTGTACTTCACATTGAAATGGCATTTAGCCGAATATATAATTATACAATTAGAAAAATTTACAAAGCTTACACACATCAAGTTTTCCACTGTGGTAATAAAGAAATACTTCTAAAGGAAGGTAGCCAATTATATCGTCAAGTCAGGGAGCAGAAAACAATGATTTCTGCAACTCAGAGAGTTTCTCCTCTTTAGTCAATGTCAAATTCAAGTCCAAGGATTAGTACTGCCCACTTTAGGGTGCCCCCAGTCTCAATAACCCAGAAATTATAAGCCATCACAAGCACGTGCTGAGTTTCTCTTGTACGTGACGTGATTCTATATTCTGTCAAGTAGGTTATCAATATTAACACTCATAGTTGCACATAAAATGGTCTTGTTTAGTTACATACATTCTTTTACTACATAATTAATTTTATGTAAATGCTATTTACAAAATGACCAAAATAGAGAAAAGAAAACATTTCTGTATTTCACGAGCAACAATTACAAGTTGGAAGAATATACCGGACAAGAAAGAAAAATGAGAGTAGACTTTTTGACATTCCCTAACCATTCAAGGATTGTAGACTCCATCTTAAGTCAGTGGTTCTCAATCATAAGAGTATTGGGATCACCCTAACAGTTAGCAAAAGCTCAGCACTGCCCCCAAATTTCTCAGCACAACAAGCAAATTCTTTAAAACTGCGATGGACGGCCAGGTGTGGTGGTGTACGCCTTTAATCCCAGCACTCGGGAGGCAGAGACAGGCGGATTTCTGAGTTCGAGGCCAGCCTGGTCCACAAAGTGAGTTCCAGGACAGCCAGGGCTATACATAGAAACCCTGTCTCAAAAAAAAAAAAAAAAAAAAAAAAAAAAAAAAAAAAAAAAAAAAAAAAAAAAAACCAAGAAACAAAAAACAAAAAACAACAAAACTGCGATGGATGTTTTGACAGAGTACAGTTTGGGAAGCTGTTTTCAAAAAGTAACCTCTGAAGAACATTCAACAGGGGAAAGACTTCACTCAAACAGCTCAGTTGTACTAGGGTTCATCAGGGATTCAAGAGGTGATTGTGTAAAAGATTTCAGGAACTGTCATGCTGATGTATGCAATGGCACTGGAGAAAGGAAAGGGCAGGCAAAAGCTGCTGAAAGTGCGTGGTTCCTCTCAAGGTTCTGACTTAAATACCTCAGTGAATGGTTATGATATTTTCTATAGTAACAGGGGTAAAAAAAAAAAAAAAAAAAAAAAAAACCTCATTCGTGGCAAGAACTTTGTAGGCACACAACACCTGAAAGCAAATGGTGCTCTGTTGAGCATTTAACAATGATTTTATGTAGGAAGGTTGTAGGGAATCCTGAAAGTAAGGCTTAGTAATTTACTTGTCCAATCAATGTAATGTGTCCGAAGAGGGAAGAGAGGTACACTGACATAGCTGCACATAGTATTTCAAACTAAAGTGCAAATGCTGGATCTAAATAGGCCACCCAGGTATGGCAGACTTTAAATACCTCAAGTTCAAGGAATAAGCTTCAGACAAGCCAAACCCAGGCAAGGTGCCATTGTGATATTTGTGACTTTTGATAGCGGATCACAGCCTAGGTGAGCAATGAACTTGACATGCAGTAGGAGACCAAGTATGATTGTGCATGCCCTTAATCCTATCCCTCAAGAGGCAGAGACAAGCAGGAGATCTCTGTGAGTTCAAGGGCAGCCTGGTCTACACTACCAGTTCTAGGCCAGGCAAGAATGAATAGGAGAAAAAGACCCTGTCTTAAATATGTACATAAGCTACAGATGGGAGAAGTATGAAGAACAAGGGAGTTTCAGTTGGTGTCTAAGCCATGCATGGATGGGAGAGGTATAATAGATGGTTGTGTGAGGTGGGGGTGGGAACCAAGCAGAGCCTGCTAATTCTACAGCTGGATTTCAACTAGTCCCTCTTTATTACCCTGTGGAGCATTTCTTACCCATGAATTGTCCCTTCTCATAGCCAAACAATATTTACCCCCATGTAGAGAAGAAAGTCACTCTCCTAAATGAAAAAAAAAAAAAAGTTACATAAACTTCTAATCACAAAAGGAAAGTTTGAATCGCCTAGTATTTAAGGTGGGGGTTGTTTTGTTTTTGTTTCTTTTAATTTGGCCTTATTTCTAATACCTAGGTATTCCAGGTTAACCTCCTACTTGCTGTGTAGCTGAGGGTCACCTTGAACTTACTGTCCCAAACTTCTGATCTTCTTGCTTGTGCCTCCCAGATATAACATGGGAGTGTGGCAGTCATATGTCACCAGCCCATTTATTAGTCTTAAGGTTCAAACCTACAGCTTGTTCATGCCAGGCAAACACTTTACCAACTGAGCTAGCTATAAGGCCAGCTCACCTCCAAGGAGCTACTAATTGGGCTGCTCTAAAATGAAGGAGACCATTTAGTGTTAGAATCCCTGAACACCGGAGAATGATTAGGCTCCACTATATAATGACTTTGAGGTCGGCCCGAGATACTATGGCAGAACCCAAACAACTGGAGCAGGGGTGTTACTGAATCTCTTGCCTGCCTGTGGATACTGTTCCCCTAACCGGGCTGCCTTGTCTGACCTCAGTGGGAAAGGATGTACCATGTGCCAGGATGGGGTATCAGGGCAGAAAGGGAAGAGGGAAGGAAGGAAGGGCTGTGAGACGGAGGACTGGGAGGAGGAGGGGAGCTGCCATCAGAATGTAAAGTGAATAAACAATTACTGAAAAAAAATAATTACTCTATTTTCTATATTGATAGCAACTAAATTCGTTTTCTTTCCTTTTAAAGAAACTATCTGTGTGAGTCTTGAAGAGAACAAAATCGTGCCCTTTATTCTAAATTCTCATCCATTTCTTGTAAGGAAACTTCAACTTCCTGTTTATTTACTGTTCTCACATCACTATGTCTTAATTTAATTTTCAGGAGTGGTGGTACATGCCTGTAGTCACAGTAGTGTAGAGATAAAGACAGGAATTATACCAGAGCTTCACTAGCCAGGACTACCCAGAGAGTGGGAGGGAAAGACAAGGGAGAGAAAGAAAACAAAGCAAGCAGGAAAGTGACCAAAATCACTTATTAAGACCCCCCCAAATTTCATAATAGCACGAGGGAAAGGGTATCACCTTTTCCTTTTCTTATCAGGCTACACTCTATAAATCTTTGTTATTTTTCTCTGAATTGTGAAACGGTTTCTTTAAAAAGAAAGAAAAATGAAAAACAGTTGCTCAGTTTCTATAGCAACAAAATCTAATTTCTGGATATCTTCATGAGCTATGATCATGTTGAAAGCAAAGAGGACTCATGGGGTCTTACAAAATTCATAAAGTCCTGGACAAATAAGACTGGCATCTTCTGGCATTTTTTTTTTTAATGAAACAAAACTTGAGTAGTTCTGTGTCCCAACCATATGCCTTTCCCCTCATCTTCCCACCTGTTATTTCTATCTGGGAGGGTTTAGTGACATGACACATGTTTGGACTGCTTTTAACTCACCTTCTCAAATTGCAAATAAGCCTTTTGTTCCAACTGAAAAAGGATAGCCTCACATAAATATTTGCTCTAGAAATCTGGGAGATGAATGTACTGGGGATGCAAATCTTTCTGCTTCTTTCTGGCAACATAATCCGTAGAATCATACCAATTCTAAATGTAAGCCATGGACTTGAAGAGGACACACCAGTAGTGATCACTCTGTCATAGTTTCTGTCTCCTAGGAAGGAATGAAAAGGGGAGTACAGCAAGAAGGCATAGAGGACCAGGAGATGTTTGCTTGCCCTCTGGGCTGACAGATGTGAGTTATGAAATGTTTCAGAGTAGAACAGAGTTACCGTAAGAGCTGTCCAAATAACTTATGGCACTGAATCACAACACCTTCTACAGGAGATAATTCACGTCACCCGTGAAGGTTCGGTAATATGGATTTTTCTCCAAAACACCATATTTAACAGGCAACACCACTGAAAGGTGGATTTAATAGCAGAGTGAATTATTTAACAGAATTGAACTGTATTCCAACATGGGATGAGAGCTGATTAAAATGTAGGCAGAGATAATAAAGACATTTAAATTAAATACTGAATGTGAGAAGCAAATAGTGATCAGCCCACAATGTTAAGATGAAAGCCAAACCAAAGATGAAAAGGAATGAAGAATAACAGTATTAGGATTTGTACATACTTGGCATTACCTTTTTCTCATTATAAGTGTACGCTTCAATTATTTTAAAATATATACAATAGATATTTACTCTATCACAATACTTTAATATCCCTTCTACAAAAGCAGTTACTTGAGTAAATTAAAGATAAACTTATGAGTTAATACTGTGTTCAAATGTGAGCTACCATAATCTCATCAATAGTCAATTAATTAAGACAATTATTGAATAATGTAACACACAGGAAGACTGGGAACATGTTAGTCACTGTTCCACTTAAATACTGCATAATGAGACTTCGAAGTCCTTAGGTAGGCTTAAGGTTATCTCATGCCTCTATGAGAAAAACTAGATGATTGTCAGTTGCCATTGGGCCTGACCTTGTGATCAATAGTACGTTCTATCCTAGTACAAGCCCTCAACTCTGATCAGTTACTAGGTGTGTCCATTCAGTTTACTTTCTGCACTGGGTAATTTAGTGTATTCTCTGCTCTATGTTGATATGAAGTTTTTCTTTCTGAAATGTAAGGATCGGTCAGAATGTTCTTGATCCCTTTCCAGTTCAAATAATTTTCCACTCCACAAATTCTTTCAATAACAGAGCTAATTGTACTGGCCAGAAGTTTTATACACAGGCATACATCAAAGCAAAGAATAAGTAGCTGGCCCAATATTACATGCAGTATTGAAAACACTATGTACCCAATTTATCTCCAAATTGTCTTCTGCGCTCATCTTTGTTTTCAATTTCTACTCCAACACCCTAGCTCAGTTTCTCACAGATTTTCATCTGCACCTTTGCTTGGCTTACAACGTATTTTCTAACAATGTCTTCCTCCACAAAGCCATCCTGCCTGCTACTGCATATTGATCACCTGAAGGAAGAGTTCCAGTTAAGTCACACCTTTGCTCAAAGTCAAAAACCATCTGCATGAAGGAATTGATTTCTCTGCCCTCATGTTCACAGCATGGTCTTGCTTCATGCGAATGCTCTGCAAAATTCTTAATGATGAGCAGGAGAACACTAAGATCCAGTCTGAGTCCAGGCTCCTCCTGGGTGTGAGAGACTTCCGTTCTCACATCACATTCTGTGCAGACACAGTGTATTACCATGGCTTTGCTTGCGAGCTTGCTTGCTAGTTGTTTTGGTATGCACGATGAGCACTCCCCCAACATCTCTGTCAAGATGACAGCTGCTCCCCTCCAAGAGGTTGGCAGATGTACCAGGCCCTGGATGCAACGCTCAATTACTGCTGCACATTGACACCCAAGAGAGTTCCAGATTCCTCTTGTAGATGAAGACATTTCTCTGATGTTTTTAACCTGAGGCTTCCCAGATCATGATGTGTGATGCTTCAAGAAAGGAAAATAGTATACTTCTTTTAAATGTAGAAATAAGAAGAGATAGAAGTGATTTAAAATAATCAGAAACCACTTAAAGGTTTAGATATGATTTTCCGGAATGCCCCAAATCATCCTTACATTTCCAAGACATATGAACCAGTATTTAATATTTTAATCTAATTGTTTAAATTTGTATCATCTACAGTCAAAATAGGCTGGAATTGTACATATAACATATGTATAATACATTATATTTATAATATATATTATATATAAGAAAATAATTCCCATTACACAACTAAATGCCTATCTTAGGGTTTCACTGCTGTGAACAGACACTATGACCAAGGCAGCTATTAGAAAAGACAACACTTAATTGGGGCTGGCTTACAGGTTCAGAGGTTCATCAAGGTGGGAGTATGGCAGCATCCAGGCAGGCATGGAGCTGGAAGAGCTGAGAGTTCCACGTCTTGTTCCAAAGGCAGCTAGCAGAAGACTGGCTTCCAGGCAGTTAGGAGGAGGGCTTAAATCCCACAGTGACACACCTACTCCAGCAAGGCCACACGGCCTAACAGTGCCAATTCCTGAACTAAGCATATACTAACCATCATAATGCCCAATGAAAATATCAATCATCAATAATTTCTTCACCAAATACTCACATTTATATTTTATTTTAGCTATATCTCTATATATTGCCATCATATTTGTATGAGTCATTATCATATGTACTTTTGCAGTAGTCTCTACATAGTTCTGTTTTGTGTGTGCGCGTGTTATATATGTATATGTACCTATGCAAACAGACTGAGACCAGAGGGATATATCAGCTCTCCCGCTCTAACATTCTTGCCTTATTCCATTAATATATGGACTCTCACTGACCCTGCAGCTATGCTAAAGACAGCATCCCCCTCTGACCCTACTGCCATTTCCTCCTCCAAAGTGTTGGAGTTATAGGAGCATGCCCAGCCATGCTTAGTGTTTTAAGTGAGTATTGGGAGTTTGAACTCAGGCCCTCATGCTGTACAAGTGACTTTTGCCTACTGAACAGTCATTACAGCTAACTCACACTTCTACTATCACAGGAAGGAGGCTGTATTTGATACCAATAATTGTGTGTGTGTGTGTGTGTGTGTGTGTGTGTGTGTGTGTAAAATATATGTAGTACCTTTGTTAAAATTCCAATTTCCAGTGAAATAACTCCCAAATCTGGCATGATTTTACTGTTGCCTGATCCACAAAACCCTCCCTCACTGATTCTCCTATCACCACACTGACTTCCAAAAGCAAAATGTTGACCGCCCCCCCCCAAGATCAAGAGGTTTAGCTACCTATCCCACATAAATTACTTATTCGTACCTGACCCCACTTTTTGCATACCTTTCCAGGTTAAATAAAGCTGGCAGTGTGAGTCAGAGTCGTGAGCTACAGTTCCCCCTCAAAAGCTTACAACTCTGTTATTGATTCTACAAGGCTGATGGGATTGGGTTTGGGGAGAGTGCAGAGTTGGAAAGTTGGCGATCTAGAACTAAATGATATTGGACTATTTGTATTCACTTTACTAGCCACTCATCACTCATCTCTGTCTGACCTGACATCCAGATAAAATCCTTTATGTATATTAGCTTAACAGATTGATAGCTTCCACCAACCCCAAAGCTAATTATAGTTATCATTCTATAACAAACCTATAGCAGTTTTCACTGCTTTGGTGCCCAATTGATGTAATGAACAAGATATTTTCAAAAATCCCTTCATTCAGTTGTGTAACAGCTTTGACATTGGAGCAAACTGACGGGGCAAACTGAAGCAATATTCTAGTGCCATGGTCACATATATTTGCCTCAGCCTAAATTATCTCCTACTTCCTCTTAAGGTGAAAGTTGTCTTTTGCCTTGGTAGTTGGGGCACTGAAATGTAGAGCCCTAAAGAGTGACTCCTCTTTCATTTAAGGATCGACTAACTTGGCACCAAGTACTGACAAGGGCCCTTTGTGCCAGACCATCTGTGTTGTCTCTATCCATGGTATCAGTAAATTCTCTCCATAGCTTGGACCTCCCTTTAGTGTATCTGGCATTCCCCAGCTGGCTGTTGGATAGCCTTTTCTTGATTCAGACCATAAAATCAGAATACTGATTTGTTCTTATCCATTTCCAGAGTTTGCTCGGAGCAGTCAGGTCATCCAGCTCTTAGCACTCAGTCCTTTCACCTGCCATGCCCCAATATCTAATCCTTTCTTTTTTAATTTCAGTAATGCACCCATGCTCAACTGTGATAGCTATATACTTCTCGGGATGAGTATGATCAACATACAAAAATTCATACCATTAAGGAAACTTACCCAGAAGATAGCAACTCTCCCTATCTCCTCATTTAGGACTGAAGATTCACAAATCCCTTCCCACTCCATGCCAGGATCTGGGCTAGCTTAACCTTGTCCTAGTCTAATGTAGTCAAGTACATCTGATGGGAGGTTATGAACGCAGCAGCCCTGTCATAACCAGAAGACACTGTTTTTGTTCTCATCCTTCTTAACCTCTAGCTCTTACATCCCCCTTTCTATAAATGGCCCCTGAGATTTGGAGAAGGGGTGTTATACATATGTTCCATTTCTGGATGGCCAATCCTCAGTCACTTATCCTTTGTACTATGATCATCTGTGGTTTTCTGTGTAAGCCGGGAGCCACAGCACAAAGTAAATTTCCTGATAAATTCTGACAACTTCTCAAAAACTACAAGAATTTGAAGGGTAGTTTGTTATTAAGTCCCCCTAGAAAAAATAGTAGCAGTAGGTTCCCCCTTGGGGCATTTGGGTTTCTGATTCATGGGTTCTTATCCAGATTTTTAATACCAGGTGTGTTTTCTCTGCATTAGTCGTGCCTTAAGTCATGTCAGACAGCAGCTGATTGCTTCAATAACATTTGTTCCTCTATTGCATCTATAGGTGTATCTTGCCTGGCTGGTCATTATTGCAGTTTACGAGACTCACTTCTCAATAAGACTGTTAGTGAATGTCATCACCTCAGTCTCCTACATAGCAATTTGTCATACCATGAAAGCTATCCAGAAGAGAGAAAGCTTCCTGGCTAGTGTTGACTTTTTTTTCTCCATATCCTGTGGCAAAGAAGTATAAAATCCTCAGTACTAGAGCCCCGCCATCCAGTTCTGGTGGGCAACCAAGAGTAATGGTGATGAGCTGTCTTGTTGAAGAGGTCTCTTTGACAAAACAGTCTAAGTCAAGGAAAGCCATGGAAACCATTCATGGGCTCAGTGGTACCATGCCTGGAACTAGGATATTAATTGACAACCTGTGAATTCTGGAATGAGAATAATTCCCTTGTAAGGTAACTTCAATTAATCTCTCTCTCTCTCTCTCTCTCTCTCTCTCTCTCTCTCTCTCTCTCTCTCACTCACTCACTCTCAGACTCACACACTCACACATATATACACTCTCAGAGTCACACACACACACAAATACACATGCACACAAGTAAAATGATTGCCATGTTTATGAGCCTCTGAAATTTAACATGAGATCATCCTGTAGACTTATAAACCACAGTGTTCTAAATGTGTTGAGGAACTCAAATTTCTGTTTTTGAAAATACAAATGAAGCATATATGTATATGAATATCATAAAATAATAGTTTTCCATATCAAACATCCTTAGTTTGTTAGTTTTCTGTCCTCAACACCTCAGTTTTCCGTACCCTTCCACACCTTTCCCACTTAAACCTCGAAATCACAACTATCTCCAGATAACATAGATGCTAGTAATTTTCAGGAAAGACAAAAAGTTACTGAAACAAAAAAATGGAAAGTAAGAGTGAAGGAGTATTTGGGTGGGAGGGTGCACTATTTAACACTCTAGCTGGACCTGTATTTGATAATTATGGTATTTTTACTTGCAAATAATAGGAATATGGGGAAATTTTGATATTCTCAAAGTTAATCATGTTGCTTTGCTTTGTGGGGGTGGGGGAGGTGTTCATAAGAATGTTAAAAGAGATGTCTGAAGAAATACCACGAAAAATCATAAATAGGCAGCATCTTTAATGAGAATTAAAAATCATTTAATAGTTACTAAAATTGTTATTTTACACAAAAAAAGAGAAAAATTTTGGACAGAGAAGGAATTGATAAATAAGACATTAGGTTGTTTCAGAACTAAAAATAATGCTAAAAAATCTAACCTTTCTTAACTGCTTATTTTAATGTGTTCCTCTGTCTCTTTCATCTCATTTATCATTTATCATGCTCTTTCATTCTTTTTTCTACTAATCTTTAAACAGAAATTATATATATATATATATATATATATATATATATATATATATATATATAGAGAGAGAGAGAGAGAGAGAGAGATGTAGATATAGATATAGATATCAACAAAAAAGGTTGCTATGGCCTCCTCTAAGGTTTGCAACCTGGAGAGATGGATCAGCTGGTAGAGTACTGTCAGAATTCATGGGAAGACATGAATTTTAATACTTACAAGCCAGTGACAGGCACAGTAGAGTGGACCAGTAATCCAAGCTCATTGTGGTGAGATGAGGGGTGAAGACAGAAGAACCCCCAGGAATCCAGGGGCATCTAGACAGCTAGACTATACACAGTGATGAACAACAGAGACCATGTCTCAAAGTTGAAGGTGGTGACCTGTAGCTGCTTATATTATGAATGCTAATTATGTTCCCCTCCCCCCAAAAAAACCTATTTGCACAAAGTCTGTACTTAGCTTCTGGGAACATGCCCCCAGTTGATTCTGCATGGTAAATAAAGATGCCAACAGCCAATAACTGGAGAGGACTGACAGAGGCAGCATTTTAAGATTCCAGGGCTTGGGACCCTGAGGAGGAAGGAAGGACATCTGCCATGTGTGGAGAGTGTGGAGGAAAGGAGAGATGCCTCACTCAGAAGAGTGCAGGACAGAGAGGTAAAGATGCATGTGAAGGAGGAGAGTGAGGCCAAGAAGGCTGTGCAGCTGGGTCCAGAGCAGCCAAGATAGAACATAGAATTAGTTAAGTAGTAGATTCTAGCAGCATGGACGCTAGGCAGCTGCCCTATTTTGCTGCATAAGGCATATTGAAATATAAAGATTGTGTTCTAGTTATTCATTTGGGAACACAAACCACTGAGGTGAATAGCAACCTTACCCTGGGATTTATTAATTTATATTTAATGTTACAGTGACCAACACCTGAGATTCTCTTCTAACAGCCACAAGTTTACTCATGGCACATGTGCCCCCCTACACACACACACACACACACACACACACACACACACACACACACACACACACATCACGACCACTACCACTACTAACACCCCGACACAATTAAAAAGGTTACATGGTTTTCTGAGCCTCTATGGCACAAACTACAGTTTTATAACTTTCGTTAATAAACTCAAATTCCAGCAGGGCGTGGTGGCGTACGCCTTTAATCCCAGCACTCAGGAGGCACAGGCAGGTGGATTTCTGAGTTCGAGGACAGCCTGGTCTACAATGTGAGTTCCAGGACAGCCAGGGCTATACAGAGAAACCCTGTCTCAAAAAATAAAATAAAATAAAATTCCTCCTTTTAAGAGCATTTCCCCCAGCACTTGGGAGGCAGAGTCAGGTGGATTTCTGAGTTCGAGGTCAGCCAGGTCTACAGCGTGAGTTCTAGGACAGCCAGAAAAAAAGAGCATTTCCCTTTGACTTTTTAATTTTTAATTTTAAAAATGGGGAAAGCTATTTCTTTAGTATAATAAGCTTCCCCTTCTGGCCTTCATTTTTATTTAAGAGAACTCTGTACTAGAGATAACACACTTATACAGTTTCTACTAATACCATATGCTAATTTAACATTATTTTATTCTACTCATGACCATTGTTGAGATAATTAACTGTTTACATGTCTTTTTTATGTCATGGTCAAATGCTAACCTGTAGATAGAGTTTTCTACTTTTATTAAAGACTATAACTTAGAAAATTTTGTTTAACATGCAAATCAACAAGTGACAAGAGGCTTTAGTGATTAATAGGCAGGTTGTTGTGGTTTATTTTGTTCCATGTACGTTTAGAGTTACATTTTTCTTCAAATTGTCAAATTTGATTGATTGTCTTAGTGTTTGCATAAATACTAAATCACCTTAGTTTTAGTAAATGCTTCTGTGTACTAACCTTTGTATGCATGCTGTGTAGAATATTTATATGACAAAGATCCTCCAAAACAGCTTGAGGGGGCTGAAAAAATGGCTCAGTGCTTAAGCAAGTTTGATGCTTCCTCAAAGGACCAGCATTCAGTTCTCAGCACCCACAGGATGTAGCTTACAACTGCCTGTAACTCCCGATCTGATATTCTCATCTGGCTTCTGTGGGCACTAGCATACACTTGCGTATATGCACAAGCATGCACCAAATATGCAAACATATAAATAAAAATAATTATATGAGTATTTATTAAAGGTTTGATCCAAATTAAGAAAAACACAGGGACTCTATTATCAGATTTTGAAAAAGTAATTTTCAATGAAAAAAAATAAAGGTAAAAGGCTGAAATTCCTGAGGGCCAGCAGAAAGGATGGAAATAAGCAACCTCGGGAGGTAGGAGGTTGGAGGAACCCTCCAGAATATACCAGAGACCTGGGAGGTGAGAGACTCCAGGACTCAAAGAGAGGGAACTTAGATTAAATGCCCTACACAGGGGAGAGGGAAATTGTAGAGCCCACCTCCAGCAGCAACATTGTACTCGATGATAACTTGGTCAATAAAGAAATAAAGAAATTAAAGACTTTTTAAAATTTAATGAAAATAAAGGCACAACATACCCAAACTTATGGGANACAATGAAAGCAGTGCTAAGAGGAAAACTCATAGCTCTGAGTGCTTCCAAAAANAAACTGGAGAGAGCATACACTAGCAGCTTAACAGCACACCTGAAAGCTCTAAAGCAAAAATAAGAAAATACACTCAAGAAGTGTAGACAGCAGAAAATAATCAAACTCAGGGCTGAAAACAACCAAGGAGAAACAAAAAGAACTGTACAAAGAATCAACAAAATCATGAGCTGGTTCTTTGAGAAAATCAACAAGATAAAGCAACCCTTAGCCAGACTAACCAGAGGGCACAGAGACAGTATCCAAATTAACAAAATCAGAAATGAAAAGGGAGACATAACAACAGAAACCAAGGAGATTTAAAAAAAAAAATCAAATCCTACTACAAAAGCCTATACTCAACAAAACTGGAAAATCTAGATGAAATGGGCAATGTTCTAGACAGACACCAAGTACCAAAGTTAAATTAGGATAAGAGAAAGTATCTAAACAGTCCCATAACCCCTAAAGAAATAGAAGCAGTCATTAAAAGTCTCCCAACCAAAAAAAAAAAAAAAAATGCCCTGGACCAGATGCATTTAATGAAGAATTCTCTCAGACATTCAAAGAGATCTAATACCAATACTTTTCAAATTATTCCACAACATAGAGACAGAAGGAACAGTACCCAATTCATTCTATAAAGCCACAATTAAGCTTATACCTAAACCACACAAAGACCCAATGAAAAAGAGAAATTCAGATCAATTGCCCTTATGAATATTGATGCAAAAATACTCAATAAAATTCTCACAAACTGAATCCAAGAATACCTCAAATGATCCTCCATCATGATCAAGTAGCTTTCATCACAGGGAGTCAGGGACTGTTCAATATATAAAAATCCATCAACATAATTCACGATATAAACAAACTCAATGGAAAAAAAATGGAGAGAAACTTGAAGCAATTCCAATAAAATCAGGGACTAGACAAGGTTGCCCACTCCCTTCCTGTCTATTCAATATAGTATTCAAAGCCCTAGCCAAAGCAACTATACAGCAAAATGTGACCCCAAAAATTCCACCAGAGAACTTCTACAGCTGATAAACAATTTCAGCAAAGTGGCTGGGTATAAAATTAACTCAAACAAATCTGTAGCCTTCCTATACTCAAAGGACAAACAGGCTGGGAAAGAAATTAGGGAAACGACACCCTTCAAAATAGTCACAAACAATATAAAATACCTTGGTGCGACTCTAACCAAGCAAGTGAACATATGTATGATAAGAACTTCATGTCTCTGAAGAAAGAAATCAAAGAAGATATCAGAAGATGGAAAGATCTCCCATGCTCATGTGTTATGCCCTGGGAAACCCAGGAGAGCTCAGGAAGTGCAGAGTCTGCTGCAAGTGTGCATGAAATCCTTTTATTGAAAGGAGTCAGACGCAGGTCATGAGCCTTCCCATGGCCCAGGTTGGAGTGTGACCCTGAGTCTGGAAATCATTGTGTTTATACACAGCACAGTTAGGAATTCTTTGAAGGGGAGGGGAGGCAGGTTTAGGTAAGCCATAACTCAGACACAATACCATTTGTTCAGGTGGGATTGTGCAGCTGAGAGGGGGATTCCCCTGACCTAAAGGGTTATCTTTACGGGGGTGGTGCTATCAGAGGTCAATTTTATGACTGTCTGTGACCCCTGATCACCTTCTTTCTATGATTCAAATGGGGAACCTTAATCTTCTTTGAGTTTGTTATTTCAAGTTCCCAAAGACAGGCAGAGGCTGCATCTGGAGAGTTCAGCAGTTTATCAGAGAAATTGCTAGTTTTGGATGATGCAGAAGCCAAAGAGGCTGTCTCTAGCTAATATTTGTGGCTCCTCTGGTGTTTTCCTTTAGGGGGTGGTTATGTGCAGTGCTATTCTAATGCCAGACTGGGTTCACTCAGAGTGGCCAGAGAAGGGGAGGGAGCCCTGTGCTTTCTGCGGAGGGACAAAGCACAGAAGCCAGCTACCTGCATACTGTGCTTACCTTGGACAGAAGGGAGAATAGGAGCCTCTGCAGGAAGAGCACAGAGGCAAACCGTCTGCACACAACACTGGAATCTCTTTGGTAAGGCTTCCTAGAAACAGATTAATTAACCACAGAGAATTAGCATCAGTAATTCAGGGGCTACAACACATGGATTGACAGGATTAATATAGTGGCTGTCTTGCTGAAAGCAATCTACAGATTCAATGCAATCCCCATCAAAATTCCAACTCAATTCTTTATAGAGTTAGAAAGAGCAATTTACAAATTCATCTGGAATGACAAAAAAAAAACAAACAAAAAAACAGGATAGTAAAAACTATTGTCAACAATAAAAGAACTTCTGGGGGAATCACCAACCCTGACTTCAGGCTGTATTACAGAGCAATCGTGATAAAAACTGCATGGTATTGGTACAGAGACAGGCAGGAAGATCAATGGAATAGAACTGAAGACCCAGAAACGAACCCACACATCTACAATAACTTGATCTTTGACAAAGAAGCTAAAACCATCCAGTGGATTTAACAAATGGTACAAGTTCAACTAGAAGCCCGAATGTAGAAGAATGTGAATTAATCCATTCTTATTTCCCTGTACAAAGCTCAAGTCCAAGTGGATCAAATACCTCCACATAAAACCAGATACACTGAAACTAGTAGAAGAGAAAGTGGGGAAGAGTCTCGAACACATGGGCACAGGGGAAATTTTCCTGAACAGAACACTTACGTTCTAAGATGAAGAATCAACAAATGGGACCTTATAAAATTGCAAATCTTCTGTAAGGCAAAGGACACTGTCAATAGGACAAAACAGCAACCAACAGATTGGGGAAAGATCTTTTCCAATCCTACCTCTGATAGAGGGCCAATATCCAATATATACAAAGAACTCAAGTTAGATTCCAGAGAACCAAATATCCCCATAAAAAATGAGGTACAGAGCTAAACAAAGAATTCTCAACTGAGAAATATTGAATGTTTGAGAAGCACCTAGAGAAATGTTCAACATCCTTAGTCATCAGGGAAATGCAAATCAAAACAACTCTGAGATTGGCTAAGATCAAAATCTCAGGTGACAGCAGATGCTTGCAAGGATGTGGAGAAAGAGAAACAATCTTCCATTGCTGGTGGGATCGCAAGCTGGTACTACCACTATGGAAATCAGTCAGAAAATTGGACATAGTACTACCTGAGGACTCAGTTATACCACTTCTGGGCACACACCCAAAAAATGCTCCAACATATAACAAGGACACATGCTCCACTAGTTCATAGCAGCCTTATTTATAATAGCCAGAAGCTGGAAACAACCCTGATGTCCTTCAACAGAGGAATGGATACAGAAAATGTAGTACATTTACACAATGGAGTACTACTCAGCTATTAAAAACAATGACTTCATGAAATTCTTAGGCAAATTGATAGAACTAGAAAATATTATCCTGAGTGCACACATGTTATGCACTCAATGATAAATGGATATTAGCCCCAAAGCTAGGAATACCCAAGATACAATTTTCAGACCACATGAAGCTCAAGGAGAATGAAGACCCAAGTGTGGTTGCTTTAGTCCTTCTTAAAAGTGGGAACAAAATACTCATGGAAGGAAATACAGATATAAAGTGTAGAGCAGAGAATTAAGGAAAAGGCATCCAGAGACTGCCCCACCTGGGGATCCATTCCATATACAGACAGCAAACCCAGATACTATTGCTGATGCCAAGAAGTGCTTACTGACAGGAGCCTGATATAGCTGTCTTCTGAGAGGCTCTGCCAGAGCTTGAAAAATACAGAGGTGATCATTGGACTGAGCACAGGGTCCCCAATGGTGGAGTTAGAGAAAAGACTGAAGGAGCTGAGGGGGTTTGCAACCCCATGGGAAGAACAACAATGTCAACCAAGCAGAACTTCCAGAGATCCCAGGGACTTGGCCACCTACCAAACATACACATGGAGCGGCCCATGGATCCAGCTGTATATGTAGCAGAAGATGGCCTTATTGGGCATCAATGGAAGGAGAGGCCCTTGGTCCTGTGAAGGCTCAATGCCCAGTGTAGGGGAATGCCAGGGTGGGGAGGCAGGAGTGGGTGGGTGGGTGGAGGAGCACCCTCATAGAAGCAGGGGAGGGGGATGTGATGGGGGGTTCTGGAAGGGAAACCAGGAAAGGGGATAACATTTGAAATGTAAATAAATAAAATATCCAATAAAAAACATAAAAGAAAATCATTGAAAAAATAAATATAGGGTTCAGTACCCCCTATCCATCTTTAGAGCACCGACAGCGGCTTTGAATTTAAAAATTGACACAGGTTATTCATGATTAAACAGTTCTGATCAAAGTGGAATCTCTTTATCAGCTCAGTCACACACAAGGCAGTCTGGAAAGCTCTTATTAAATGCAAAGATAAGCAGGTTTTCAGACAACCGTTTCTTGTCCTCCAGGCTGTAAACTTGTCTGTATATGGGTAACTTCTCTCAAAGGGGCATGGTTCATGGTGCGGGTCTTTACTATTCCTACAGTACTGAGTAACCATAAGTTTAAGGCCATGATTCTTCTTTATGCTTTAAGTATTAAAATGATGTTTAAACAGGTGACTAGCATCGAGCTATTAGTGTGAAAAGTCAATCTGAGCCAAAGGAGAGAAACACACTGAAGACGGAGATGCCACACCTTTCTGCCTTTGTTGCCCTGTGAACCCAATGCGAAGACTGTGCTGTTTGGCAAGAATAATCTCGAAAAAATCTTTAATTTCTTTATTTCTTCCTTGACTAAGTTCTCATTGAGTAGAATGTGGTTCAGCTTCCATGTGTATGTGGGCTTTGTGTTGTTTTTTCTGTTCCTGAAGACCAGCCTTAGTCTGTGGTGATCTGAGAGGATGCATGGGATTATTTCAATCCTCTTGTATCTGTTGTGATACAAGGCCTGTTTTGTGAGCATTTATATGGTCAGTTTAGGAGAAGGTACCATGAGGTGCTGAGAAGAAAGTATATTCTTTTGTTTTAGGATGAATTTTTCTAATGATATCTGTTAAATACATTTGGTTCATAACTTCTTTTAGTTTCATGGTGTCTCAGTTTAGTTTCTGTTAACAAGATCTGTCCATTGATGAGAGTTGGGTGTTGAAGTCTCCCACTATTATTGAGGTTCCATGTGCACTTTGAGCTTCATCAAAATTTCTTTTTTGAATGTGGGTGCCCAAGAATTTGGGACATAGATGTTCAGAACTGAGAGTTCATCGTGGTAGATTTTTCCTTTGCTGTGTATGAAATGTCCTTCCTTATCATTTTTGATAACTGTTGGTTGAAAGTCTATTTTATTCAATATTAAAATGGCTACTCAAACTTGTTTCTTGGAACCATTTGCTTGATATTTTTTCAGCCTTTTACTCTGAAGTAGTGTCTGTTTTTGTTACTGAAGTATGTTTCCTGTATGCAGCAAAATGCTGGGTCCTGTTTACATATCTAGTCTGTTAGTCTATGTCTTTTAATTGGGGAATTGGACTCAGTGACATTAAGAGATAAGAAGGAAAAGTGATTGTTGCTTCCTATTATTTTTGTTGTTAAAGGTAGAATTTCTTGCTTTTTCTTGGGAGAAGTTACACTACTTATGTTGGAGTTTTCCATTTATTATCCTTTATAGTGCTGGATTTGTGAAAAGATAACGTGTAAATTCGGTTTCATCATGGAATATCTTGGTTTCCCCATCTATGGTAATTGAGAGGTTTGCTGATTATAGAAGCCTAGGCTGGCATTTGTGGTCTCTTAAGGTCTGTCTGATATCTGCCCAGGATCTTCTGGCTTTCATAGTCTCTACTGATATAGGTATGTCTTTATAAGTTACTTGACCTTTATCCCCTACTGCTTTTAATTTTCTTTCTTTGTTTTGATCATTTGGTATTTTAGTTATTATGTGACAAGAGGAATTTCTCTTTTGGTGCAATCTGTTTGGTGTACTGTAGGCTTCTTGTATGTTTATGGGCATCTCTTTCTTTAGGTTAAGGAAGTTTTCTTCTATAATTTGTTGAAGATATTTACTGGCCCTTTAAGTTGGTAATTGTCACTCTCTTCTCTACCTATTATCCTTAGATTTGGTCTTCTCATTGAGTCCTGAATTTCCTGGGTGTTTTGGGTTAGGAGCTTTTTGCATTTTGCATTCTTTGACTATTGTGTCAATGTTTTCTATGGTATCTTCTGCACCTGAGATTCTCTCTTCTATCTCTTGTATTCTGTTGGGGATGCTTGCATCTATGACTCATGATCTCTCTTCTAGTTTTTCTATCTCTGGGGTTGTCTCCCTTTGTTATTTCTTTATTGTTTCTATTTCCATTTTTAGATCCTGGATGGTTTTGTTCAATTCCTTTACTTGTTTGTGTTTTCCTATATTATCTTTAAAGAACTTATGTGTTCCCTCTTTAAGGGATTCTACTTTTTTTACCTGTATCCTCCTCTCTCTCTCTCTCTCTCTCTCTCTCTCTCTCTCTCTCTCTCTCTCTTTCTTTTTCTTTGTAGAGGAAAAGATTCTTACACTTCCATGTAACAGTTCATCACTGAAGGAAGTCATGACAGGATTCTAGAAGCATGAATAGAAGCAGAGACCATAATGGAATGATACTTCTTGCCTTGTTTCCTCTGGCTTGATTTGCTAACTTTCTTATTGAGACAAAGCCCTCTTCCCCACTGTGGTACTATGGTAGGATGAGCAACTGGACTCCATAGCCTGGGTCCTCCTACATTAGCCAAGAAAGTATTGCACAGACATGCCCACAGGCCATCCGATGGAGGCAATTCGTCAACAGAAGTTCTCTCTTCACAGATACCTTTAGCTTGTATTTGAATCTGTTGTAAAAATCAACTAGCATGAGGCATGATGGCCCACACCTTTAATCAGAGCACTTGGGAGACAGAGATGAGCAGATCTCTGTGAGTTCAAGGTCAACCTGGTCCACAGAGTGAGTTCCATAACAGCCAGGGCTGTTACAGACAGACTCTATATTTCAAAAACTAAATAGAAAGAAAACTAGCATAAGACACACTTCCCTACTAAGCTGGAATTTGAAGGGAGAAAGTACAAGGATGAGTTGGACTCTGCAGCTCATTACTTGCCTTGAGAATATGGATAATTAAATGATTGGGCCAATCCCGGTACAATGAGAAGTAATAAATAATGGAGAATGGGTAAATCGAGTTTATAACGGTTTATCCTAGGATGAGATTTAATGGAATGGTGACAATTGCTCTTCAAAACTCTTCTAATTACAAGGAGCAGAAACCTACTCAAAGTAGAACAAGTAAAAGTTACAGCTGGAGTTATCACAGAGAAGGGAGCTTTAGTTGAGGAAATGCCTACATGAGATCCAGCTGTAAAGTATTTTCTCAATTAGTGATCAAGGGGGAAAGGCCCCTTGTGGGTGGTGCCATCTCTGGGCTGGTAGTCTTGGATTCTATATGAGAGCAGGCTGAGCAAGCCAGTGGAAGCAAGCCAGTAAAGAGCATCCCTCCATGGCTTCTGCATCAGCTCCTGCTTTCTGACCTGCTTGAGTTCCAGTCCTGCATCCTTTGGTGATCAACAGCAGTATGGAAATGTAAGCCAAATAAACCCTTTCCTCCCCAACTTGCTTCTTGGTCATGATGTTTGTGCAGGAATAGAAATAGAAACCCTGACTAAGACAGATGTCTTCATGAGTCTTGTTCCATTTCTGTGCCAGAATCTGTTTTCTTCTTCCTCTGCTTTCTGTCTCCCTTTGCTTTCTAACCTCAGACATGTTCCAGCAGTGACAAATTCAGTCCACACCCCATGACTTGTCTACTTCACTGCCTAACTTTAATATGACTTGACCAGGAGTCTTTGGATTGCTGTGTGTGACTGTAGGTAGTACATTAGGAGTTACATATGCATACCCAAATAGTACTCAGAGGTAGAGGCGGTAAGATATCTATGAATTCAAGGTCATCTAGGGCTACATAGTGAGCCCCAGCCCAGTCAAGGCAACTGAGTAAGACAATGTCTCAAAACAACAATACACAAAGATGATGATGATGATGATGAAATAGAAAAGTCCATGGGTAAGAGAAACAATGAAACACAGTTGTTGTGTGTGTGTGTGTGTTTTTTTTTTTTTTAGTCCAGTGGTCTAATACATAGTAGTCTTCATTAATCTAAGTGACTAAAAGAGTGACTAAATAATGCAATTTCCAGTTTTAGATCCTTGGCTGTTTCATTCAATTCCTTCTTCTGTTTGGTTGTGTTTTCCTGTAATTCTTTAAGGGATTTTTGTGTTTCCTCTTTAAGGGCCTCTACCTGTTTACCTGTGTTCTCGTATATTTCTTTAAGGAAGTTATTTATATTCTTAAAGTCCTCTATCATCATCATGAGATGTAATTTTTAAATCAGTGTCTTGCTTTTCTGGTGTATTGGGGTATCCAAGGCTCACTGTGGTGGGAGAATTGGGTTGTGATGATGCCAAATAGCCTTGGGTTTTGTTGCTTATGTACTTGTGCTTGCTTCTTGCCATCTAGTTATCACCTGGTTTTGCTGTCTCTGACTGCAGCTTGTCTCTCCTGTGAGCCTGTGAGCCTGTGGTCTTAGGTGTGTGTCAGCACCCCTGTGATCTTTGCTATGTTGGCACTCCTGGGAGACCTGCACTCTCTGGGAGGGACTGAGATGTGGAGCGGCACTAGGGCCCGATAGCTGTGGCACAGGGTCAGCCCCCAATAAGATGATTTCTAATGATAGTCTTATATACTCACAGACTGGTTACCAGCACTATCTTCATCAGAGAGGCGACTGAGATGAGCAAATGCAGAGATCCACAACCAAGCATTAGGCAGAGAGCCCAAATTGGAGATCTCCATTGGCTCCCTGCCCTTGGAGATCCCAGAACCCAGGGGAAGAAGGGGAGGAAGAATTACAGGAGCCAAAGGTGTCAATGACAGGAGAAAAACATGGCAAATAGACATCTACTAAGTACTACTATGTACACATGGGCACATAGACTGAAATGGCAATTTGGAGCCTATATACTATATAGGTCTCCACTAGGTCCTTTGGATATATGTTATAGTTTTTAGCTTGCTGTTTTTGTGGGCCTCTTAACAATGGGAATGGAGGTGTCTCTGGCTGTTTTGTTTGCTCTTGGAACTCTTTTGCTCCTACTGTGTTGCCTGGTCCAGCCTTGATATGAGGTTTTGTGCCTAGTTTTTTTTGTGTGTGTTTGTTTGTTTTTGTTTGTTTGTTTTTGTATGTGTGTCTTGTTAGGTTATGTTTGGTGGATGTTTCTGGGAGGCCTTCTCTTTTCTGAAGGGAAATGGGGGGAAAGTTGATCTGAGAGAGAGAGAAAGTGGAGGGTGAGAACTGGTAGGAGTGGAGGGAAGGGAAACTGGCTAGAATGTATTGAATATAGTAGACAAATCAGAGAGAGAGAGAGAGAGAGAGAGAGAGAGATTAAATAGATGTTGATAGATGATAGATAGATGAATCAATTGATAGATAGATTGATAGATAGATAGATAGATAGATAGATAGATAGATAGATAGATGATAGATAAATGAATAAATGAATAAATATAAAAGAAGACTCACAGTATAATCTGTAATTTTTGGTACTAGGTTCTAGTTCCATTTCTCACTCTGTCTTAAGACCTCAGGAAACCTTGTTACAATCTTTCAACTTGTTACCCTTTAGGCAGTCCATTCATTAGAAAAGATTGACTGAAGCTAATGTATATTTAATAATAAAATACATCTCTGGAGAATCTACAGAGAAAAATGCCTCCTCTAACCACAGTTCAATCATTACAAATGGCAGGCATATAAATATCTCCGTATAAAACTGTAACTATGACTCACGTAACCCACAGAGGCATGATGCAGGATTCATTTAACCCAGGAAAGCAGAAAAGACTTTGATTTCAATCTTACAGAGTGCAGATTTCTAAAGCTGAGCTAGTGAACAACTACAAATTCCATATCTTCGTGTGTGTGTGTATGTGTGTGTGTGTTTAGTAGAAATGTCAAACTCTAGTTTTAGAATGTCACAAGAATAAAAGAAAACTTTTGACAGATAAATTTTAAACCAAATAACTAATCACACATGCATGATGAAGAGAACAATGACAATCAATGATTTCTTAGTATTGTATCAGGGAGCATTTAACTCACTGAAAGACCCAAAAATCAAATCATAGCCAATCCAGTTGTTTTGTAGTCTTCTAATTACAGCACTCATGAGACTGTTAATATACAATGAGTTCAAACCCAGCCTACACTGCATGGTGAGAGTCTGTCTCAAAAATGCAAACGTGAATAAGTCTAAGAATAGTTATTGCTTTAAACTGATGAAAAAGTGTGCTGGTTGTTTTCTGCCAACTTGACACAAATACTTGTCTAGGAAACGGGAAACTTAGTTGAGACAATGCCTCTATAAGTTTAGCCTGTAGGCAAGTCTATGGGGTGTTATCTCAATTAATAGTTAATGTGGGAGGGCTCTGCTCACTGTGGCTTTGATATTCCTAGGCAAGTGTTCTAGTATTGTAATAATAATAATAATAATAATAATAATAATAATAATAGACAAAATGTTCAAGCCAGTATTCATCATCTATCCATAGTCCCTGTCTCAATTAGTGCCACCAGGTTCTTACCTTGAGTGCCAGCCCTGGTTTTTCTCACTAAGAGTGTGATTTGGGAAATGGAAGAGGAAAATAAAACTAATTTTTCCCCAGGTTGCTTTGGCCTATGTGCTTTATTGCAGCAGTAGAGGCACTAAAGAGAAAACACTTTGGGATTCAAATTTTATTTGACTGAAGTTAATTGAACCTTTAAAATATAAGAATAAATTAACATAGCAAGTAGAATTAATAATTCCACTATTCTGCAAAATCTCATGATTTCTATGTTGCCAAATTATCATTTAGTGTCTCAAAAAAATATCATATCTCTACTTTGAAACCTCAAATAGAACGAATATGGTTTTAAAATTCTAAATTGCATTTACTCGTCAACAGTAGCTGCAAATATGATTGGTACATATACCATCGTTTTTGCTGATCAACACTTCAAGCTACCCATTCACCTATGACCCTCTGCACCAAAAAATATAAGAGAGCTTCCACCTTAAAGCTAAACCTTTCTAATGCAAACAAGAAAAATTCCAATTGGTAAAGTCAGCATAAAGGAATCCTCTGGTAGCAATCCACTCTTCTGCAATGTTACCACTAAAGTCTGACCTACACATAAATATTTAAGCCTCCAAACTCTCTCCAAAAACTGATTCTAGTAAATTAGAAACATTTATTATCATTTGAAATTTAAAAAGAAAGGGCAGGACTTAAGGATAATGAAAGCATCTTCACTGTAACTATTAATGCTACTTTTGTTCGATGATTGCAGATAGGAAAAGAAACTATTTTCATGAGTATTTAGCAGAATTTCAGTTTTGACCAAACAATGGCATAATTCCCTTAACAGGAAATAATATTGATAATGATACTTAGATTTTGAATGACCTAAGCATATAGGTCATTAGTGAGGGACATAATTATGGACTAATTTAAGCAGGAATCTCCTCCACTTGACATCGAAAGTGTGTTCTGAGAAGATTGCAGGACTTCACATGTGTGAATTCTACACTGATTTTATTAAATATTCTTACTAAAAGTAAGTCACCATGATGTTCTTAAGCTAAACATAAAAACAAGAATTCAACACTATCATAAGCACTACAAAGGCATAAATATTCATTTCTCTAATCATACATTCTCTTAAAATAAAATGTAAATTCTTGTCCTCTGTGAAGAAATATTCTGAGCCATTGAATTCAACACGTTGCATTCATTAGTGCTGGTCTTGGCAAGATGCCAAACATGAGAACAGGGCTCTAATTTCTAAACACTCTGGACAGCTTAGCTTACTATAACTTAGGCTAAAATATGAAAGCAAAATGGACAGATATTTTATACAGTCCCCACTGACCTCCAGAGATGGGCTTGATTAAATAGATAATCAGAAACTGTACTGTTGGTAATTTGTTGCAGGGATAAATGTGTGCTTTAAACTGAGTGATAAGACCACACTCAATTTATTTGGACATTGAATTTTATTACATATAAAACATCAAACACAAGAAAACCAAGAAGAAGAAAGACCAACGTGTAAATACTTCATTCCTCCTTAGAATAGGGAACAAAATACCCATGGAAGGAGTTACAGAGTCAAAGTTTGGAGCTAAGACAAAAGGATGGACTATCCAGAGACTACCCCACCCAGGGATCCATCCCATCATCAGCCACCAAACCCAGACACTATTGCACATGCCAGCAAGATTTTGCTGAAGGGACCCTGATATAGCAGTCTCTTGTGAGGCTATGCCAGTGCCTGGCAAACACAGAAGTGGATACTCACAGTCAGCTATTGGATGGAACACAGGGCCCCCATTGGAGGAGCTAGAGAAAGTACCCAAGGAGCTGAAGGGGTCGGCACCCTATAGGTGGAAGAGCAATATGAACTAACCAGTACCCCCAGAGCTCGTGTCTCTAGCTACATATGTAGCAGAAGATGGCCTAGTCCGCCGTCATTGGGAAGAGAGGCCCCTTGGTCTTGCAAACTTTATATGCCCCAGTACAGGGGAATGCCAGGGTCAAGAAGTGGGAGTGGGTGGGTAGGGGAGCAGGGCAGAGGGGGAGGGTATAGGGAACTTTCAGGATAGCATTTGAAATGTAAATAAAGAAAATATCTAAAATAAATAAACAAACAAACAAACATCATCATTGTTTGGCCAGCACTGGCATGCTTTGTCATGGTGAAATGCAATCCAATCATAGCACCAAATTTAGGATGATGAGTAGGACTAGAGAAGACACAGGGCAGGAAGAAAGTGATCTGTGGAATTTTTCCCCCATCATCTTCACTCCCACAAGAGGCAGGTCTTGAGAAAGGAAAAAGATTCTTCTTTATACCAGCACATAAATTAACATCAGAAAAGTAGTAAAGGTTTGTGTTACTTTAGTCTTCACAGTGTGGAACATGTCTGCAATCCAACCACAGGATACTGAAAGCATGTAAGGGGACTTAGAGAGTAACCTAGGCCACATGGGAGGAAAGCAACACCCATCTCCAAAACAATACAGCAAAATGGATGGATCATAATGTGAAGAACTTGCTTGTATATTGTATCTAGAAGAAAGCAACAGAGTATTACGTGCCAGAAGCCAACAGTTTCCTAACACCGAGCTTAACAAAAATGAAAAGTTTTAAGAATAGGCTCATATTTCCAAGTAACATTTTAGTATAATAAAAACCTAGCAGTTGAAACACCCTGATTATCTGATTTCCAGATCGGATAATTTTGATAAATTCTCTATCTGAGTTGAAATTTGGAGAACTCGGATGATTATAGTTTTTTTGTTTCAAATAATTTTGTTGAGTATCAGTAAATAAATTATAAAATTCCCAAGTGACTTTAGCTTATATAATTCTTCCACCATGAAGCAGTAATTATCATCAATTTATTACCCAAGGGGAAATTTGGGTCTTAGAAATAAAATCATCACCAAGATTTTGCTGTATTTGATTGTATATTACCCACTAAAAATTAACATTTTGATGAGAATACAGAAAAATTTCTTGTTCAAAAGCCTGCTAAGATGCAACATATAGAAAACAATGAAATAACTTGGCAAAATAACTTAGAAAGTAAACTCACCATTTTAGTTATGTTAATAAACACCACTTCCTAGAGGAAGTCACTAGCACCATAGTTACAAACACATTTCTTTTACTAATTTTCTTTTGTTCTTTTGTAACTTTACCCAAATAATTTTCAACCCAGAAAGATATCATCTGTTGATGTCATCATTGTAAAATATCATATGTAATTATAGTAACAATGAAAGCTACAGTGTTATTAGATGACTCCCTCTAATGAGCTCATCATAGTATATTCAGTCCTACTTTGACTAAAATGTCCATAAACAGTAAATGATTCTATGTAAATTTAGAAACCAGTAAGGAGGGATAAATGGGGATACATGATAAGCTCTTCCTCATGTGTTTTGCTTGCTGGTAACACTCAAATTCCTTATGCATTGGATACAAATTAGATCAATTCTCCTGTAAAGAGCTGACATAATGATCCTCATAAAGGACAGAGTACTAGCTGTCATAGTGTTTAATAAATTTTATGATCATACTACCAGGTGATACAAGTCAATTTTAAAGTATGCTAGACAATACCTTCTGCAAACATTTACTGTTATGCCAAGTGTTGTCTGACAACATCACATATTTAATCTTTGAAATGTCACTCACTATTCCATCTATGTGTAGGAGATAACTGTGATGTTAGCACCTGTTCTCCAGCATATACAAGATATTCATTTCCTTCATGTCGCCTGTTTTAAGGAGGATAGTTGAATAATGAGACATATTTCATATACTCAATAAAAGTAAGAATGTTCACTCTATTTCAGACAGCTTTGCACCTTTCAGTTGGTTTACTATTGTTCTGTGTACTTCATAGGTAAGTTTGGACTAATTTATCTTATTATCATCTTTTGGCAGTAAGAACTGTCTTTGCTTGGTCTTTGCCATTGATATCTTTATAGGAGAACATTTTCATAAAATGTCCAGGAAAATTTTTTCTAAAACATTTCATAAATAGATGTTTTTTTCTTACAAACATGATGGATGGATTCTTTTCTTTTATTAGATATTTTCTTTATTTACATTTCAAATGTTATCTTTCCTATTTCCCTCCGAAAATCCCCTATCCCCTCTCCCCTCCCCCTGTTCACCAACCCACCCACCCTGGCCCTGGCATTCCCTTATACAAAATATCTCACAATTGTGTTCTCTTGAACTCTAAACTCTTAGTAATTCATAATTAATATATGTATATGCCCTTTTAGTTTTAATGTCATATAAAAATATTATATGATATATGCATGTGTTTTTACAACATATCATTTATTTCTACATACATGAAACTAAAAGAACCACTATGATGTATGTGAATGAGTCTTGTAATCTTTCCTAAGTGTCAATTATCATCTTAATATTCTTCATGGACCAAAGATTCCTTGTTCCTAGATGATTGTTCTACTGATTGCAGTGAATGAACTTTAAAAGATGCTCAAAATTAACTTAAACTCTGTACACGTTGTGTGATCGCATGGTAAAGAGACCGGCAGCTTGCCTGAAGTTTGCAATCAGATGTAGACAGCTACAACTGAATGGCAGTAGAGTAGTGGGTACGGTGTGGGATCTGCTTTCATATTCCATGTTGTCCACACGGCAGAATAATCTTCTCTAAGTTTCTACCTATAGCTGAGTCTCAATTTCCCCAACCTATAAAATAAAGAAAACAGGACTACTTCACATGCATCCTTTCCATGAAGTTAAAGGAAGCTAATGACCAGGTTTGTATTTCATTAATGTATTACCATTCTCATTTAATTTGTAGAATTGTGTCATCTCCTGAATCGAGATCCCCCTGAATTTGAGCATCTGCATAACCTAGAAAATTAGTCCCATATTTTATTCTTTTAAGAGATATTTGAAGAAAATGATTATATATGAAACTCTGGTAATAAACCTAAAAATCAGCAAACACTTGATTATTATCTATTATCATTCATATTATCAAATGCTATAGGTAAATTGTTTACATTTATTTTTCAATTCCTGTGCCCAGGTGATTATTTCATACCTTTAGTGTGGGTTAGGGATGTTTAAAAGGAAGCTTAATGTTCCAGAAAAATCACCTTAACTCATTTGGAAGGAAAAATGGCATGAAAAATTCAAGTATTAGGCATTTAGTATAGGTAGCTTTTAGAGTTTAATAAAGACAACATTTATGTTTTGCTTACAAATGGAAAGGTGTTTATTTGGAGAAAACTGTGACATCATGCAGAGAAAAAAAAATGCCTGAGATCCCATACACTTGTAAGTTGGCAGATACAAGCACTAATGCTCATCAGAATAATACACATCTTATTATCTGTGCAGAACCAGTCATTTTGTAACCAATTTCAGGCTTCACAAAAATTGTCATGCAAACATATAAGTAACAGTATTGAAATTTGGAGCATATTGTATTTGTTTTACACATACAAGGTGACTCACACTCATATATCAATTTATAATTCATAATAAAATGCCATCATACTTTCCAATACAATATCTAGAACTTACAAACCTTTCTATAAATTATAATTATAGAAAGAACAATAAATATTGATGAACAATTATTAAGTTCCACTTTGAAATTTTTTTTTCAAATTAAGATATATGTATATGTTACTATATATACATATATTCTAATTATGGATAAAATTTTCTCAGAAGAATGATGTAATTTATATTTCAAATAATGGGAGTTTAATTATTACCTCTCATTAAATTACAGAGTCATTATGGAAATGTTCTCTATGATTTAAGATAAAATGAATTTAAAGTAAATATGCCACATTTGCTTGTTGAAACACCTTAAATCTCAAGGGAATTTGTAAACCAATCTTAGCAGGAGATATATATGAGTTATATGTGTGCAGTATAGACGTGTATGCTGTAATGTAAAATTCTTTCTATTCAGACAAAAGTATTTGCTTTGCGCTTGGGTCAATCATGAGCTCTCCTGATGAATTAGCTAGGGAGCAGTATAAATGTGGACATTATTTAGTTCTGCTTTGCTCAATAATAATGGAAAAACTTTGAAAATGGTATTTTCCAAGAGTGAATTAGATAGTCTCCTTTCACAGTGCTATTTCTTGCTTTGTGTTATGTCCATTGAGCAAGACAGAATTGGTCACCACATTCTTTGTGTTGCTTTTCAAAGAAGTCATTCTTACTGCTGAAGAGCTGAGGAGGTAGCTGGTGGACCTCTCAGGATAGGACTTCTGCCCACAACAGAGCTGGCTGTTGAAGTGCTTCCTAAAGCTTTCGCTGAGCAGGTAAAGAGCAAAGGGATTGACACAGGAATTGCTGAAACTAAGAACCCGGGCCACTAAGGTGACGATCATGTGCCCGAGAGAAGGATCTATCTCCTTGTAGTTGAAAGACCTATACAAGTAGAGGACGTGGTTGGGAAACCAGCAGAAGACAAAGCAGCCCACGAAGACCAGAACAATCTTAGCCAGGCGTTTCCGTGTCTCCATCTGCGAAGAGCAAAGACACCCACTAGTCAAAAGGAAATGGAGTCAGCCGCAGCCACAGAGGCAAGGTTAGTCAGAACGTGAGGCATTCCCAAACACAAGACCTGCTTCCTCATCACCTTATCAAAGTGACTGCTCTAACAGCTTGACAAGGACAATTATGGTTACCACATCATATTCTTCTGAATATATTTACTATTATACAAGATCAGATGATAAACTATAAATGACTATCTTCATGTCAAATAGTAATCTTAATGAATGCCTTAAAATGTTTTCCCTTTACTTAAGATAGGATGGTGTTAGTAAAATCATAAATTATTTTGTTTATATTAAAATAATAAATTAAACAAAATACATTCAAGTGTAAATATATTCTAAATATCAGAGTATTTAAACAAGTAAAAAAATGACCTGATGAAACAGGACTAATTTTTACTCTATATATCATTATCTATTTATCTCCTCTGCCCCTCTTTAATACAAGTAGATAATAAAAAAACAAACAAATAGACATAGATTTAGGCTCCTAAATTTCAAAATATTTTTTTCTGGGATTGGAGAGATGGCTCAGTGACTAAAGTCATATGCTGCCAAAACTGACAAACTGAGCTCAATACTCATGACCCACATGGTAGAAGAAGAACTCCAAAAAACTGTCCCTCAAACTGTTACACACACACACAAACACACACTATGGCATGCACATGCATGTTCACACACACACACACACAGATAGATGATAGATATATAAATGGATGGATAACTATAAATGATACATACATACATACATACATACACAGATACATAGATACACAGATGCATAGATATATAGATGATAGATATGTAAATGGATAGCTATAGATAGATGATAGATACAGACATACAGACAGACATAAATGGATACATAGATACACAGATACATAGGGAGATGATAGATGATAGATATTGGTAGGTAGGTAGGTAGGTAGGTAGGTAGGTAGGTAGGTAGGTAGGTAGATAGGTAGATAGATAGATAGATAGATAGAATAATTTTTAATTTGTAAGAAAAATATCAACACTAGTAAGGTAAATCGGATTAGATTTTAGGGTTGTTTTTAATAGAATGCATACTATGCTTACTGTTTTGTAAGAAGGTCCTCAGAGATGTAATAAGTAGTATTCAAAGTTAGACATTTAATATTTTAACCTAAAGTCTTGAGTACAAGATTTAGATCATATTTCCCATTTGCTTAAATGGTTAAATATAACAGGTGAGGGGGGACAGTATATTAGAAGACATTAACAGCAGTCACTACGCTTTCTGAGATGAAGCCGCTAGTCAGCACTCAGAATACTCCAGAAAGAACTGGAAAGTCTGAAAGGCAGAGTGAGTGTAGCCAACATTTATGAAAAGAGTGCTGTGGTAATGATGATGCATCTCTGTGGGCTAAGTTGGACAAACCAACCATTTTAAGAAGTGTGAGTGTGGAATTTAGAATCCTCTGTGTGTCCTCTCTAGATGATGAAGCATGACTGTAAAACTTCCATGGCAGTCTGAAGCTAGAGATCCAATTTCAGGTAAGCTTTGAGATGGTGTCTTGGCAAGTGTCAAGAACCAGTTACCCAATCAGAGCTTCTAAGTCTTCAAAGAGAAATTTGCAAAACAATAAGATAGAACCGATGATGATGAGAAAGAGAGAGAGAGAGAGAGAGAGAGAGAGAGAGAGAGAGAGAGAGAGAGAGAAGCTGTGACTATACAAGAAACTCAACTTAAAAGAAGTAAAAATAAACAAATATCAAATGTCCCATTATAATACAAATTGGATTACAGAATTCTGAGCAAAGTATCTAGTTACATAAAGAACATGATGCTCCTATAGCATGGACATTTGGTTTCCAGGATCCCAGATACATGGGTAACAAATCATTCATTTACCTGAAACATTGAGTCACTATCTGAGACTTTAAAATGAATGCCAACTCTTCATGATGACAGTTCTTAATTAATGAAGGATATTCTGCACCATGGCAACCTCCACCTGCTTCTGATCAGTGGCTCACAGATCCATTCTCTTATTCCATCTAACCCGCCACTCACACTTTAGTAATCTCGGATTAAATTTGGTTGCCTTCAAATTGGCAACAAGTACCCATCACTTCTCTGTCACCTTAGAGTTTTCTCTCCAGGAATATGGAAATATACAACAGGAAACTTTCACACCAGGACATTTGTTCACTTTTGCTTTCACACAAATAGCATTAACCAAAATTATCAGTGCATTTTCTTTAACAACATCAACAACAACAAATGGAGCTAATCTACATATTACCAATTTTCAACTCCTTTATGTTCTTTATGGAAAAGGTTGCACAGTTACCAACCACCAAGTATCAACCACCAGCTGCCTTTGGCTTTGCATTCATTCTCTCTGCTTCTCTGCAGTTTCTAGAGGCTCCTCTAATGCTACCCACTCAAGTCTCATGATCAGCCCTTGGCACTGCCCCATGATCATTAAAGAGATATCCTTCTTTGCTCTTTCTGATGCCCTTACAGGGATACCAGAAGAAGATAGTCAATTTATTCTTAAAATGTTAAATGTTCAGATTGATGATCTTTAACTTTGTAAAAATATTTTCATGTAAAAAGTTTAAAAACAACCATTGATGTCTTTTTATTTATCATCCATGCATGTGTATGCATATGTAGTCATGTGTGTGCATGTGTGTATGATGTGTGCATATGCATATGTGTGGAAGTCAGAAGCTGGCTTACATGTAATTCCTGCTATCATTCTCTACTTTATCTTTACAGATTGGTTCTGTCACTGAAACCTATGCACACATAGTAGATTAACTGACCAGAAATTTCCAGGGAACATCCTGCCTACACCCTTCCCCCTCCTGCTGTTAGAGTCACAGCCAATGGCTGGGTAGATCTCTTCACTATGTTATACAAGAACATGTAAGAAATTCCCCAAGAATCCTTTCAGCTAAGGCAAATGAATGCCCAGTTCTGTCTTTGTATTTCATGGGATGGACAATGCATGAAATAAAACAGAAAATAGCAGTCACTAATTTTGACTAGCATCCTTACAAACACACACACACACACACACACACACACACACACACACACACACACACACACATCCTGAATCAGCTTACCTGCTTTTTAGTATGTTCATTGTACTCTCCAGGAAGATTGTGTGCACTTTTAATTAAAGTCTTTGCAATATGATAATAATAAATGCTTATGATAACAAGGGGTATGAGGAAATAGACAAGAAAAATGAGCACTGAATGAATCTTTGGATGTAACTCATCTGTTTGTGGGTAGGGTATGCATGCTGTGAAACTGCTGTTATCCAAGCTACCAATGCGTGCTACTTCCGAAAACACAGCCTCAGGGACGGCCAACAGCACAGAGACCATCCAGATGCCCACTGCCTTCAAACTGGTCCAAAGTACCACTCCAGAGGTCTGCATGTCCATGGGGTTCACGATCGCTCTGTACCTAGGACAAAAGTCTCAAGTTACTCTCTAGGAAGAAAGGAAGGAGAAGGGTGGGGGCAGGAGGGAGGGGAGGGAGGAAAAATAAATCTCACTGGCAATAGAGGTGCCAACATTCCCCCCCCCCTGGCCATTTCCTAATGTATGAAAGATACAAACTCCCTGGCATATCAGTGCCTACCATTCATTGCAAGTTTTTGTTTTGTTTTGTTTTGTTTTTGGCACAGAACACAAGAAGAGAGAGGAAAATATTTTAAAATGGATTTTTCTGAGCAGTGGAAACCGGCTTTTTCACGATGACTTTGTCTTAAGTCAGTGTACAGTGCACATTGAATGTGACCAGCTATTAGATTTTTTTTATTTAAATGCTTTCATTTCCAACCTATCATTATAATTGCTTTCTAAGGAAAATAACTGAATTACCAAAGGTCCACAAAACAATGCGTTTGAGTTCTGCCTTGATTCTATCCTCATAGCTTTGGTGTTTGAGACTTTGAACATTTTTCCTTACCATCAACAAACCCTAGACACTAGTCCAGAGCGGGATTTTTCTCCACAATCCAATTGAGAGAACTGATAACTGAAGACTTCCCTGTCTTGATAGCTTGATTTGCTGGTTTTAGGTCACACAGAAGCCTCTCTTCTCGTCTCTTCTGCATTAGTGGTAATGGGCAGTAGGATCAGGTGGCACAGGACTCACTTTCTGAGATACTGAGTCTTAATCTCTACCTCATCATGCCCAACTCCACAGCTCTAAGGAGTGAAAGCTCAAGCGAACCAAATTGTACAAAAGCAAGTTACATTTGTCTTTAAAGGCATTTGAAAGTATATCTAAGAGATAACAATGTATAATAAAAAGTAATTTCAGTCAGACTAATTTGTTATTGCCTACGATATCATTTAGAAAAGAAGCTTAAGTCCTTTCTATTTTCACTGTGAAGTATGGATAAAAACATCTCCCTCCTGACGGTTCCATATCTATTGACTGATCATGCTTATCAGGAAACTCCTAAGGGCAAATCACCAAAATACATAAGTACATAGGTAAGGTGGCTAAGTTTAATCTTTTAACTGAGGGGGAAGAATAAGACCGATATTCAATCTCTATAACAAGCCTTCTTTTAGATAGCAAAGAACCAAAAGGGACATTCTCAATGCCCTTCATATTTTTAAAAAATAAAAGGAAGATGCCTCTCCCCATAGCATATCTGGTAAGACACTTTCGGGGAATTAGTTATAGGTAATTTAAAATACTAAATTAAAATATCCTCGACTGGGTGAATTCTGAACCCCAGAAAGTTATTGTGTAGTCCAGAAGAGTGGAAAATCCAGGATGAAAGCTTTGACAAAGCCAAAGTGAGAGTGTCTTCTCTTGATGGCAAGTGTTAGATACAAAGCAGGCCCCTAAAATGACAGTGCTGGTAACAGTGTCCTAAACAGAAGGATGCTGGCTGGGTAAACAGAATGATTTTATTGGGAAAAAAGAAGCCCAAACTCAGCATTCCTCGGGACTTTTTTTTTTTTTCAATTATTTTATTAGATATTCTCTTCCCAATAACGGCCGACTAGGCCATCTTCTGCTATATACACAGCAAGAGACACAAGCTCTGATTAGTTCATATTGTTTTCTCTAGCTCCTCCATTGGGGGCCCTGATGGCTGTGAGCATCCACTTCTGTATTTGCCAGGCACTGGCATAGCCTCACAGGAGACAGCTATATCAGAGTCCTTTCAGCAAAATCTTGCTGGCATATGCAATAGTGTCTGCGTTTGGTGGCTGATTATGGGATGGACCCTTGGGTGAGGCAGTCTCTGGATGGTCCATCCTTTTGTCTTAGCTCCAAACTTTGTCTCTGCAACTCCTTCCATGGGTATTTTATTCCCTATTTTAGGGAGGAATGAAGTATCCACGTGTTGGTATTCCTTCTTCTTGATTATTTTGTGTTTTGGAGATTGTATCTTGGGTATTCTAAGTTTCTGGGCTAATATCCACTTATCAGTGAGTGCATATCAAGTGACTTCTTTTGTAATTTGGTTACCTCACTCAGGATGATATCCTCTAGATACATCCATTTGCCTACGAATTTCATAAATTCATTCTTTTTAATAGCTGAGTAGTACTCCACTGTGTAAATGTACCACAGTTTCTGTATCCATTCCTCTGTTGAGGGACATCTGGGTTCTTTCCAGCTTCTGGCTATTATAAATAGGGCTGCTTTGAACATAGTGGAACATGTGTCCTTATTACCAGTTGGAACATCTTCTGGGTATATGCCCAGGAGAGGTATTGCTGGATCTGCCAGTAGTACTATGTCCAGTTTTCTGAGGAACCACCAAACTGATTTCCAGAGTGGTTGTACAAGCTTGCAATCCCACCAGCAATGGAGGAGTGTTCCTCTTTCTCCACATCCTCGCCAGCATCTGCTGTTCCCTGAATTTTTGATCCTAGCCATGCTGACTGGCGTTCCTTGGGATTTTTAAAGACTGGTTTCTGTTACCAGGAAAGCCTCTACCTCCTTTCACCCCTAGCAGTCACCTGGACTACCTGGGCAAGGGCATCTCACTCCTGATCAGTCTGAGCATCCGGCTCTGTTCAAAGATCCCATCCTGGAGACTGTCATATAAAACCTACTTGCTTTCCAGACCAGCTGCTAGCCTCTGTTCTTAGAGGCAGCCTGGCAGCTTGATCCCCCAAATGGCTTTCTTTCTACCCACAGAGTGGTCCAGTTGGTGGTTTCACTGTGCCCTTGCTCAAAGTACATAAGTAATGTCTTCTACTGGGTCTTTCTGGGATACTTCTCACATTAGCCCTACTCTAAAGACCTAACCACACCCCAAAGGTCCTATTACCCATTACCAATGCTTTGTGGGAAAAGATTATGGTTTACAAATTTTAGGAGGACACAAATCTTCAGATTATAATATGCACTATGACCCTAAAAAGATGGTAAAGAAACTTAAAATCTTATTATAAGATTACTAGCCATAGGCCAAAATTCATTTAGGAAAATAAATCCAGCAGGAGAATGGGGCAAAGATAAGAGGGACCATTTGAACAGGTATGATTCTCTTCACCTCCAGCAAGAAAGGGGAGCTGTAGCTCAGGAAGTCTCTTAATAATACCTAACAGAATGAAATGACAGTAGTGTAAATTCTATAAAACAAAGAATTACAATACAAAAAGAACAGATTACCAAAGCTATCAGTACTGCAATATAGCTTACAGTTATTGTTTGTGTTTGTTTGTTTGTTTGTTTGTCTGGTTGGTTGGGGAGACAGAAGTACTAGAAAAACCAGGATATTGTGTATGCAAGGCAAGTGCTCTCCCACTGATCCATAGATCCAGCTGTGAAAGAATATTAATGCTGCTAGCATATCTTTAAAAGTATATAAAGAGATAAGTAAAGCCATCTAATGCATATTAAAGTGGGCATGCTTTTTCATGCTTTCTTCAAATATTTACATAAAACGTAAAAAAGATGTTCTTCAGAAGATGTTACATTTTCTCTTACAAATAGTCTCAGAGAGATATTTCTAATTGAAAGCAGAATTAAAGAATAGCCAATCCAAAGGCAGATATAGAGATGTATAATCATCATTCATTTATTAAGCATCAATGAATAGACTTACTCATCAATTTGAATCTCATTCATGTCTGTATGTGGTATAAATGTAATGGAAATATAAATTTGAATTTAATCATAATACAAATTAGAGAATTAGATCATTTTTACTTCTTGAAAAAAATCATCAAAACATCTCAAAATCTGTTTCTTTAAGCATGTCTACTTAAAGCCCCCTTTCTTTGCTTATCAAGCTTTATAGTGCAGAAAGGAGGGCATCAAAAGTCCAGGTGTGAACCATCTGTTGACAGAAGCAATGCTATGTCTCGTTATTGCTTCTCTAGTGCACGGGAGAATGCTGAGAGCAAACCGTGGCTTCTTACTAAATGGCTGTGGGCTTGAGTAATTAAGAACATCATTAATGAAGAGCACTTGTGGTAAGCGGAGCTGTTCAACACTGGGTTAGGATAGAATGGTGGCATTCAATGGCCACTGTCAAGTGATGTTCAATGGACATCGAGCCTCTGAATCGTCTATGACTGCTGTGCAATGAGGAGGATAGACTGGACTTCTCCAATGACTGAATGATCCAGAGTCTCTCAGATGAGAGTTGAGACAATTCTGCCTTTACTTTACTAATATGTTTCAGATCTGCATGTAAGTCGTCCTTAGAAACAATTTTCAACAGGACTGATGCAGCAGAGGGCATTTGTGCCTCAGGCTTCCTGCAAGCTGTCCAGAGTAGGGGGTGCGCAATCACAGTGACTTTCTGGAAACAACAGAAGTCTGTTGTTTAGAGAAGCAGATGCCTTCCCTTAAAGCATCACATCATGTTGAAACTGCTAGTCTTTTCTTTTTCTAAATAGGTAACAGTAACCTCGGAGCATGTGTTCTGTATTATTCTATCACACCTTTCCTGGTAAAATATGTACAAATAAAGGCAGCAGTGAGGACCCAGCTGCAGTAATATTCGGCCTGGCACATTCCCTCCTTACTTATCATGTGTGGCACAAATAAACAAGTAATCACGAGCTATAACTAAATTGCGGAATCAATAGTAATACTCAGCAACAACACAGCACATCTTAAGTCAATGAAGAAGGAAAATGGAAGCAACCTAGCAGGGATTAAAATTAATGGAGTAAAAGACATAATTTACTGCATTCTGGCATAATATAGCATATTGTATTTAATAATAAAGTCATAAATTAGATGCAGAAATTGCAGTTCATTCTGTGGCTATGACTCTGTAAAAATCACAGCTGGATCCATACTATAAGAGGTAACTTTTCTTTTTGAGATGATAATTCAAAAGCTCTCAGAAAACACAATTACCTTTAGTTAAAATACAGGTCACCCTATAGTTGTCCATTTTCACTTTCCTTACACCTGTTTTCTTCCCTTTTTGTCCTTGTTATATGTTTTTGACATTTTTAAAACTTTTAACCTTCCAATAAAACCCAAATTGAAAACAGCCAGGGTACTCAATGGTTGAGGCAATCCACCAGTCTTTATCATAATAATCCCCCTGGTATGCATATGATGACCTCAAAAAGTCCTAAATACAGGAGGCTCTTCAGTCTTGGGTCTCTGAGCTAGGCAAACTTGTTTCCATGACAATAGACTAGAAAACTTGTTTGCAATGAACTCAAGCTCTGATCTTGCTACAAATGCCATAGGAATGTAGATCCTTTTTTTTGAAAGGATGGTTGGTGTAGATTTCACTGATGGTGTTTGCTAAATATTGTGTTTTATTCTAACTACGTTTATTTCTTTAACAGTCTGATTAAAATAGGTTACCTGAAGAAGGGCAGCCAAGCTTCGATGTCATATGTTAGCTTTGAAGTTTAAGTAAAACTTTCTAAAAGATAATGGAACTGGTACCGAGAAAACAAAATAGGGTTCAGAAGGTATTTAACAACTTTAATCACTTTTCCATGAGCATTTAAAAATAGCATATTTTATAAAATAAGTATCTACTTAACAACAACAAAAGACACTCCACTGAATATTGTCTTACTTCCAATAAAAATTAACTCTTCAATTCCCAATTGGTATAAGGACATTATAACCAGTCCCAAGAAACTCAAATCCAGACTCATTAATAATTCAATATGCAAATTAATAAAGTGAGTGAATATCATTTTCAAGTTAAATTGTTTAGCTAAATAACTTCAGTCTGGCCTTCATTCCCAAGGCAATGAAACCACAGTTACAAAAATGATCCCTAATTATATACAGTGCCTCCAGTCACCCACTCAGACATTCCTTCCTGCAAAGACCCGAAAGCACAACGCAGGCAGCCAGGGATAACAGCTGTAGCCTCCAGATTTTCCTCCCAGAAATCTCAGGAGGACTTACATTATCCAAACTTAAGGATCTGCACATGGAAACGTATACTAATGGATACAGCACACTGCTAGAGTATGTGGAAGCAGACTTGTTAACAAAGGTTGTGTTCATAGCACTGTCTTAAGGCAAACTTTAACATTTAGCATTATGGGGGTGGGGAGGAAATCACTTGATTTCAACAAGAAATAGAAAACCATAATATTTTTAAACAAGTTGTGAGAGTCTATTTTTTGAAGAAAACCTATTATTCTAATGGTTTCCCTCAGATGAATATTTACTTCATATTGTAAATGGTGCATAGGCTGAACTAAGAAGCTCCCTAAAGTTAAGCTTAGTGTTCTAACATAGCAGAATATCAGTAAAGTACACTGTGCAGGTTTAGAGAAAGAAAGAAAGAAAGAAAGAAAGAAAGAAAGAAAGAAAGAAAGAAAGAAAGAAAGTCAGTCAGTCCCAGGAGACAATTGAATTTGAACTTTTTCTGTACTGTAGATCTTCTGTGCATAGTAAGGTTCCCCAAGTGTGTGGTGCAATTTTAAGTATTAAATACTTTTTTTGTAATTTTAAACTCCACTTCTCATTATGTTTTAATTCGACTCACTAAGCTTTCCTCATATACATATACTTTCCTTTCCCCCACCTCTACCCCTTTCCTAACATCCTTTCCTCGGCCAGCATACGCCAATTCCCAGTCATCCTAGCGCCGTGCCCCTGTTCATCTCTTTCCCAGTCTGTCCCTTTGCTACCTGTATTTTTTTTTTTTTTTTTTTTTTACCTGTCAGCGCTGAGGGCAGTGAGAGTGAACACGGAAACCCCCACCGAGGTGAGCTGGATGGCCGGAATGAGTTTGCAGCCCAGTTTGCCGAACACCCATTCATCAAAGAAGTAACGGGAGGCGTCCACTGGAACGCAGGTCAGCAGCAGCAGCAGGTCCCCAGCTGCCAGGTTAGAGATGAAGATGTTGGGGACACTCCGCATGGCGCTGTTGGTGAGGAATATCTTCACCAGCATGATGTTGCCCAGCAAGCCCACCGAGATGATGATTAGGTAGAGGGATGGTATCACACAGCGGATCACCAACTCCGCGGTGGTCCCATCTGAGTCAGGCAGGAAATCCTTTTCCCACACCCCGGGTACCAGCTCGCTCTCATTCTCCTCCGCGGGAAAGGAGAGGTTGGGGAGAGACCTGGGGGGCATGGTTTCTTTACCCAGGGAAATCGCAGGAGTTTTCATGCACTCGCGTGTCTCGAAAGTACAATGAGCACGACGTGCGTTTAGTTCATTTGTCTTTGATCCTGGCAAGTTTGTGGCTCCTGGGACTAAGCCACCGCGCCAGTCCTGCAGAGAAGTCTGTGCGCGCTGCGCTCCAGTGCTTCCCCCTAGGAGAGGTTCCCTTCTCTGCCGCTGGTTTGCGATTTAAACTCAAAACAAAAAGCAAAGCAGCGGAGCGTTTATTCTATCTTTAAGGCTTAGTTTCCGCTATTAGCAAGCGGGAGAACAAAGGTCAGTCCCTGTGGGACCCAGAGCCATACCTGCCTAACTGGTCCACCTCCCACCCCCCAGGAACGGAAGTCATCCAGGAGCTGCTGCACAGCAGCTGAAAAGCTGCCACTGACTCCGGGCCGTCTTGTGTTCTCCGCACAGCTTTGCTCTTCTCTCCACTGATCCGGTTGTACAACTGCGTAGAACTGAAGGGTGGCTGAATCTGTTTTCATTCTGTGTGCCCATATACATCCATCCTCAAGCGACTCCAAGCAGGAGGAGCCACACAGGAAGTTTGTGAGCCTCTGAGGACTGGAGATCTGAGTTGGCAGGTCCCCAGTGCTGAGACACTGAATTTAGCAAGCCAGCCAGGGACAAAGACTCCTCTCCACTCTTTTCTATTATCCTCTGACTACCCCCACCCCAAGTCTGGAAACTCTTTCCTATAGTTGATGCATCTTTAAACTTATATTTTATTGTGATTCAGCATGGGTAAAGTGCACATCTCTTAGATGTATGCTTTACTATCAGGACAGTCTAGTAGAAACCACCATTATGCCTGCTTTAGCCTTAGTTGGCTCTCCCAACTAAAAACTTTTCAGAATAAAATCATCCTCTGACCTCGTCCCTCATACATCTGTGGGAAGTACACCTGCTTTGAGACGAGCAGATGTGTTATTTTTGGCTATCTAGAAACAGATTGTTACCTATCCATTCTCATGTTCACTAACATTTGCAAGTTTCACAACTTTAGCTGATTTAAATGAAATGTCTATGAACATCTTTGCACATGGTTTCTGGTGCACACACTTGTATAAATATCAGGCTTGAATTTGCTAGTCTCAGAGCTAATGTACATGTCGTAAAACTTGTTTTTAAAGATGAATCAGCAACTTGTTTTTCCTTTCATATTAGTGTGATGTTAACACTATCTGCATGTGTATGTATATACATATGTGTGTGTGTGTATACATATATGCCTATAGTTAATAATGTCAGTCAGACACTCAAATCTAATATATTCATTTTCTGAAGTGTACTGTTATATGTAACCCAGGGTGGTCTTGAGTTCTTGTGCTCAAGTAATTGATTCTCTTGCTTCATTTTCAGGAATTTGGAACTATAGAACCTAACCCTGCAACCAAATTGACAGTTTAATAATCTGTCAATAGGAATAACATGATTTTCCGAGTAACCCCTTGTGATGGTTTGTATATTCTTGGACCAGGGAGTGGCACCATTTGGAGGTGCAGCCTTGTTGGAATAGGTGTGACCTGGTTGGAGTAGGTGTGTCACTGTGGGTGTGGGCATAAGATCCTCACTCTAGTTACCTGGAAGTCAATGTTCCACTAGCAGCCTTTGGATGAAGATGTAGAACTCTCAGCTCTGCCTGTGCCATGCCTGCCTGGATACTGCCATGCTCCCACCTTGATGATAATGGACTGAACCTCTGAACCTGTAAGCCAGCCTGAATTAAATGTTGTTTTTTATAAGACTTGCCTTGGTCATGGTGTCTGTTCACAGCAGTAAAACCCTAACTAAGACACCCCCACACTGGAATTTTACAACGAAAAGACTGCTCAGGGCCAGTGAACTAGCTTAGTGCAGAAAGCAGCTGTAGTGCAAGACAGACAGACTGAAGTCATCCCTTGACCCGTGTAAGGAATTGGAGGAGAAAAGCAACCGGGATGTACCACTTCTGACTTCCACAGCACACCTGACAAAACAAGAACAACAACAACAATAAAAAAAATGATGATGATTATAAATAAAATATTTTAAACTGCCTAGATATAATGGTTCCAAAATTAAATGAGTAACAGCTTTGTCATTGGGGAACATGTGTATGTGGGTTTGAATATTAAAAGGTAAAATTAAACAATGGGAAGTCAGTCAAGGATCCCTTTAATGTCCTAGCCATGAATTTATAAACTATACGCAGGTGCACACACACATGTCAGGTAAGCAGCTTTTCAGACACCACCTACCAAAGGAGATTTCACACAGCAAAGTGGATATTGGGATTAAAATCAATTTTTTCTAGCTCAATTTCAAGTACTTTTGAATCTCACTGCTTAGTCCATTGCAACATTTAGACAGGCTAAATGGAAGCCTCATGTACATTTCTTTCAATAAATAAATACCGTTTCTAGTTTGTACATTATACTTTTGTAAAATAATTAACAGTACATATGATTTGAAATGTGTCTCTAAAATTTTACCTCCAAGGCTGTTTGTCTTTTAACATTCAATCTCATTGTGCAAAGTAAAATTTTAAAGAAATTTTGAGAGGTCTCAAATTTTCTAGATCAACATATTCTGCTTTATTGACTTTTTACTTTTAATGTTTTTCCTTGTGATAAAATTGTATCACTTACACCCTCTAGTCACTCCTCTCAGGTCGAGAGCCTCTTTTTATTTTATTATACTTATTGTATATGTGTCTGCACATGTATAAAATATATAACGTGCTGAATCCATTTGTGTTGTTTGTGTATATATGGTTTCAAGGCTGATCACTCTCCTGTGGAAAACCAACTCTGATAGAGGCTCACTGTGACTCGCTCTCAGTAATCATTGGTTGCTGTAGTTCTTTGTCTAGGGGCAAGACTCTGATATTACCCCTTTCCATTAATATTATCATTTCTATTGATATTGCCATTGTTGTAGTTATTATTCGTGAAGCCTTTTAAAGGAAAGACTGCTTACAGAAGACTTCCTGATTGTCTGGCTCTTAAATCTTCCTGAACCTTCTTGCTTGTTATTCCTTAGGGCATAGATGCAGGAACTGTGACATACGTGCATCAACTGGGACTGGGCTCCCATGATCTCCGGGTTGTGTCCAGTTGTGGCTTTCTGTGATGGTTTCCATTTGCTATGAGAAGTGTCTTTCATGAGTGGGGATGACAGTGGTGGCTACTCTTATTCATGAATATAAGGATAAGATTTAGAATACAATATGGAATCAATGCTGTCCTAGCAAAGTGGTGGCAGTAGATTCTCTCTTAAGTCCATGACCTCACTACCCCGAGAAGCTGACTACATTAGTACCATACATGGTTTCTCTCCCTTGAGTGGGCTTCAAGTTCAATTAGATAGCTGTCGGTTGCCATATTCACGTGAAAGTCACTTCTTGCAGCGATTAATATCTTACCACACTGGTAACTGTCATGGCGCAGAGGAGCTGTGGCTAGCTAGATAGGGCTGTTGAACTGAGTTCTCCTCTTCTCAGCCTACAAAGTCTTTTCAGGAACCAAGGAAGCTATACCACAGGAAAGAAACTGTAAGGTCAACTCCAGATTGAATTATCTGAGTTGTGCATACTAAATGTGTGGTATCTTCAGCAACAGGGGCCCACTCAGCTATGCTAGCAGATATCCAAGTAAAGGGATTCATAGAAAGAAGGCTTTTGTATTGAATGATATTTGTGATTTTGAATACATCTATATGTATTTACTTAGAGGTTAAGGTTCATGGTAGAGAATTATAGACAATATCTGAATAATGATTATTTTATTAAGAAATTGTTTAAATGATTACAACTACACAATAACTATAAGATGCATCACAAAATTCCACGTATCCATAAGATGTGGATATTATCTGACTTTTCAACACACATCAGAAATAGGCATGCATGAACTGACGGACAAAGTGCTTATTTCATTTAATATGCCATCCAACCCCTGAGAGTCACTTCTCATTGGTAGACATAAATAATCTTTGAGGTAAGCATTTAATTATTGTATTTTACTGTTGACAACTAAATGAGTAAGGTAAGGTGTGCTTAATTCTACAAACATCTTAATAAAACTGTAATGTTGAAACTAATGCTATGAGTTCAAGGTTTGTTATATTTCTTTGTTCTTGAAGAACAATAATAACATAGATAAAACCATTAGAGATGGATCTCTGGGTAAAGTGTTTGCTGTGTATCCATGAGGAGCAGAGTTTAAACACCAGTATATGCATAAAACCTGGGCATGAAGGCACATATCTGTTGTGCCAGCATTATAACAACAGAGACAGGCAGATCCTACTGTCTTCTTAAAGGGAAAATTTAGTCAAAATAGAATACTCCAGTTTTGATGAGAGTTCTTGTCTCAAATATTTGATGGAGAGTGATCGATTAAGATAACTGAACGCATTGTAGGCCTCTACATTCTCATACACAAGAATGTATATACACACACTACACTCCATATACACAACACAAAAATAATGAATAAAAAATAGATGAGAGTGATAGCTAAAATGATCACTAAATATAATTCCTATATAAGTAAAGAATAAGTTCTTAACCCTGAAGTATTGAATCCTTATAAAATATGCATTATAGTTTTTGATTCCCAATACAAAAACTATAAAGAACTATATCCTTGTTTCAAAGCTGTTAATATAATTATCCTATAAGTGAGCTGAAACAATTTGAAACTTGTAGTACTTTTATAACATTTATCTCTCCCACTTCAAAGTATTATGAAGAAGTCAAATGTTATACACATTACACATGAAAACATTTTACAGACTACAATTTAAAAGCATTGGAAACACAAATGTATCTACAATTATCATTGATATGTAATAATTAGAGGCTACTATAATCAATGTTACAATAACAAAAATGAAAATGTATAAAGTTTGAAAAATTAGATGGTGATACAAAGTAGCAATCCTCAAAGAACAGTGTACCTGGCAGCATAAGAGTGAAAATCAATGGAAAGGAACAGAAAGTTCAAAGACAACTTTTTCTACAGGGAAACATGTATTTAAAAGTATGTTGCAACAAATGAAGACAGGGAAGTATAGATAATTAATTAATTATAGATTAGTATAGATAATAGTTAATAGGCAATACTTGGAAAATCAGTTCACATTACAAAAATAAATCTCTAGATCACACTCTAAATATGTTGGAATTTCAGTGAATTAAAGTGAATATGGTCTGGGAAAAACAAGAGAAATAAATTTAAAAATCTGTTTATTACCAAGGGAGTGGAGGGTGCTTTATACTTAACCAAATGTATGAGATAACTATGCAAATATGATGGGTCAACAACTCATGGGACCGAAAGTACTTTAAGTTACATTCTTAGTATCAGGAGGATAAGAACCACTGGAATACTCAGAGCCTCTGGTACAGTTCTCAGAAAAGTGTTACGTCTAACATTGGAAAAAATGAATGATACAACAAAGGCTTTTCTGTTCTGTCCTTCCAACCAGAAAACTGCTAATAAAGATGAAAATTCAGCTCAATAAAATTAAACCAATAATAATACGGGTGATATAATAGTGGCTGGATAATAAGAATGAATGAATTCTATTTTATTCGGTCAGAAAAGAAAAATTTATTCTAAGGAAAATGTCTATTATAAAAAAGTAAACTTTATACAACTAGCAGTAGGAAAAAAAAATTGCTAGGGAAAACCCACAGTGACTCCCAAGATGGAAATATATGCTATTTTTGAAATAAAATATAGAGACAATACTTCATTTTAATTTAACTTTTAAATTAAATTTAATAAATAAAATCTAAGACATATCACATACCACAGAATGTCTTATTAACCTAACATCTCTTTAATGAAGTACCAGAAAGTGGGTAAAGAAGAAACAGAAAGCAATACTATTGAAGAAATATTGGCCCCGGGTTTGTATATTTATTGAAAGCTAAAATCCATGATAATACAGGGAGCTTAATAAATCCCAGATAGAACAATAAAGATATATTTATCACAGCTTGAAATCTGTAACTTGCTCACTAAGATCGGTCATAAAGGGCAGATGTCCTGCCTTTCACCATTCCTGTTTAACACTGTTCTAGATGTCCTCAACAATGCAATAAGATAAGAAAGGAAAATAAAAAGGGGTTGGAAGAAATAAAATGACTCTTGTTCATGGATGATTATGAGTTAGGTTAGAAAATTTTGGATAATGAATGCCAACAAGAAAAAATGCTTTTTACAAATAATAATGAGTCACAGCATGATTTCAAGACTTAAAATAAATGAAAGGTGTCAATTCTTTCCTACACACTGTCACCACTAAGTGGGTTCTAAATTCAAAAATGGAAAGCTTTTGCATTGGGTCTCTGAAATGAAATACATAGATGCAAATCTATCAAAACATATACAGTATCTATTTGAGGAAAACTATAAAAATCTAGTAAATGAAATGATAAAATTAAATAAATAGAAACAACTGACCATACGTGTAGATAGGAAGGAAGACTTGATTTATCCATTATCCTACCTGGATCACCAGATTCAGTGCAACCAAGTCAATGGCCCTGGAAGGTGATATGTGGGCATCACCAAAATGACAACAAGGTTTCCATGGATTTTCTGAAGACCAATAATAGTGACAACAATGTTGGGGGAAAAGGACAAAAGTAAAGAACTGATTCTTCCTGAAGTCATAATCTGTAGTTGTCAAAATAGTGTCACGGTGGGGAAAGATTGAAAAGGGAGTCAGTGGAACAGAAGACAAGCCCTGAAAGTACTCCCACAGGAATACAAACAACTGTTCCTTGACAAAGGACTAAAGGGAACACCAAGGAAACAAACTTATTACAAAATGTTCATCATCATCGTCATTACCACCACCACCATCACCCTCATCACCAACATCTTCATCATCTAGGTATAGATCCTATATTAAACACAAAAGTTAACTCACAGTAGATCACAGGCTTGAATGTGAAACACAGAACTACAGAATTCTTCCATAATCACACTGAGAAAATTCTAAATGCCAAGGGTATGAGAATGAGTTGTTTTTAGGAAACTGGTAAGTTGTACTTACTAATTTAATAAAAACATAATCTTCTTCCTTGTAGAAATTACTGTTAAGAGGATACAAAGAACAGGCACAGACTGATTAAGATCAGTGAACAAAAGTATACCAATTGTGATGAAACTGTTGTAATTATATATCCAAAATGTGAAATAAATCTTTTTATTTGTACATACATTTATTTATTTGTTTGTTTATTTATTTATTTAATGTATGTGTGTTTTGCCTGCATGCATTCACCTGGTGCAAGTACATGCCTACTACCTGTGAAATCAGAAGAGGGTATCAGATTTTCTGAAATTGAAGCTACCATGTGGTTGGGTGCTGGGAATGGAACCTGGATCTTCTGCAAGACTGACAAGGATTCTAAACTATTGAGCCACTATTAACCCCCATTTACACAAAGAATTTTTAAAACTAAACACTAAGAAAAGAACCTGACCTGGTTTTAAAAAAAATGTGTCATACATCTTCAACAAAGATAGACAAATGGATTTCATAGCCAATCAGTCTAGCTGTCCATGAGTACCAGTTTTAGGGAGGTACCCTGTCAAAATAAAGTACAAAGTGATAAATGAAAATACTCAGTATCTTCATCCACACACATACTCATTTATTTTTTTCCCAAAACAATTTTTATTAGATATTTTCTTCATTTACATTTCAAATGCAATCCCGAAAGTCTCCTATACCCTCCCTCCGACCTGCTCCACAACCCACCCACTCCCACTTCCTGGCCCTGGTATTCCCCTGCACTGGGGCATATGATATTTGCAATACCAAGGGCCTCTCCTCCCATTGATGGCCTACTAGGCCATCCTCTGCTACATATGCAACAAGAGACATAAGCTCTTGGGGGGGGGGTACTGGTTAGTTTATATTGTTGTTCCTCCTATTACAGACCTCTTTAGCTCCTTGGGTACTTTCTCTAGCACCCTCATTGGGGGCCCTGTGTTCCATCCAATAGATGACTGTGAGCATCCACTTCTGTATTTGCCAGGCACTAGCATAGCCTCACAAGAGACAGCTATATCAGGGTACTGTCAGCAAAATATTGCTGGCATATGCAATAATGTCTGGGTTTAGTGGTAGTTTATGGGATGGACCCCCAGGTGGGGCAGTCTCTGGATGGTTCTTTCTTCTGTCTCAGCTCTGAACTTTGTCTCTGTAACTCCTTCCTTGGGTACTTTGTTCCCCATTCAAAGAAGGAACAAAGTATCTACATTTTGATCTTCCTTCTTACTGAGTTTCATGTGTTTTGCAATTTGTATCTTGGGTATTCAAAGTTTCTGGACTAATATCCATTTATCAGTGAGTGCATATCATGTGTGTTCTTTTGTGACTGGGTTAACTCACTCAGGATGATATCCTCCAGATCCATCCATTTGCCTAAGAATTTCATAAATTCATTGTTTTTAATAGCTGAGTAGTACTCCATTGTGTAAATTCTGTGTATCTCTGTTGAGGGACATCTGGGTTCTTTCCAGCTTTTGGCTATTATAAATAAGGCTGCTATCAACATAGTGGAACATGTGGGTTTCCTGTATGCTACAAACTGTTGTGTCCTGTTTATGTAGCCAGTCTGTTAGTCTATATCTTCTTATTGGGGAATTGAGTCGATTGATATTAAGAGATATTAAGGAAAAGTATTTGTTGTTTCCTCTTGTTTTTGTTGTTAGAATTGGGATTCTGTTCTTGCAGTTATCTTCTTTTAGGTTT
>NC_034610.1:38718643-38746738 GCF_900095145.1 Mus pahari | reverse complement strand
TTCTTCTTCTTCTTCTTCTTCTTCTTCTTCTTCTTCTTCTTCTTCTTCTTCTTCTTCTTCTTCTTCTTCTTCTTCTTCTTCTTCTTCTCCTTCTCCTTCTCCTTCTCCTTCTCCTTCTCCTTCTCCTTCTCCTCTTCTTCCTCCTCCTCCTTCTCCCCCATCCTCCTCCTCTTGTTCCTTCTCTTCCTCCCTCTTTCTTCTGCATGGGTAATGACTCAGACTTATGACTGATAAAATAAATGACTTGAGTCTCAGCCGTTGATGAGTTTTCTATCTTCACCTCCCCATCAGGCTCTGGGATCATCACAGAAGAGAGAATGAAAAGAACTTAAGAGCTGGAGGATAGAGAGAAGAGCTGCCAAATGCTATCATCTCTGCATGAGTATTGGGTGAAAGACTTTTCCTTTGGAGAAATAACATACAAGTCTACAAATAAAGAGAACCCAAGACAAACAAAAGCAATGATTTGCTCCAAAATCCACGTTGATGAAGCAATAAGGTTGGCTTGAGGTTGTTAGTTAGCAAGAGCTTGAGTGAATGGAGTCTTGCAGAAGCAGGGATTCCACACCAGCACTGGTGATGACTCTGAAAAGTTGCATCCCTGGAGCTCACTGCACAATTTACAGGATGCTCTACAGATCCAAGAGACCTCATCTCAGCAAAGTCGGCAGGTCAGTCGCCTTCTAACCCAACCCCACCAGATCCCACTCACAGCTGTTTACTGCTTTTATATAATGCTGACTTCTATATATTATATTTATTATTTTATATATAATATATTTATATTAGAATATACAGTATTTATATATATTACTTATATATTATTACCATTATATAAAATATTAGTTTTATATAATCCTACTTAGTGGGTATGATGTTCATGCCCTAGTCTTCATGTCCCACGTCCATTTGCACATGATCATCACTAAACTGATTGGGGGGAGGGGCAGGGTTAGTAGAACTCTCAATACCTCAACATCTGCCTGTATGCCACCATGCTTCCCACCATGCTGATAATGGACTAAACCTCTGAAACTGTAAGCAAGCTCAAATAAATGCTTTTCTTTACAAGACTTTCTATGGTCATGTTGTCTCTTTACAGCAATAGAACAGACTAAGACAGAGGCTATTAATCATAATGATAATCTTTTTTTTTTTTTTTTGAGATAGGATTTCTCTGTATAGCCCTGGCTGTCCTGGAACTTACTTTGTAGACCAAGCTGGCCTCAAACTCAGAAATCTGCCTGCCTCTGCCTTCCAAGTGCTGGGATTAAAGGCATGCGCCACCACGTCTGGCTGACAATCTTTCTTTAAAAGTACATAAGTTGATAGTAAGATAGAATGTTGAGTCTGAGGAAAGTTAACAAAACATAGAGAGGTGTAAATCATATGAAAACATCTTATATGTATAAGATATATTCAAATGATAAGTCAGCATAAGGACCTCGAGCAGAGGGACAGGGTTACATTTCTGACCCAGAACTATTCCTGTCTCAAACAACTGCAGGGGCAAAAATGGAGAAGAGACTTAAGGAAAGGTAGTCCAATGACCAGCAGAACTTGCTGGTTCCATCTCATTGCAGGCAACAAGGCCTGACACTACTATGCTATGATGTGCTTACAGATGGAAGCCTGGCATGGCTGTTCTCTAAGAGGCCCTACCAGCAACTGAGTGAGACAGAAGCGGAAACTTACACCCAACAATTGGACTGAAGTCAGGGACCCCAATGGTTGAATTCAGGGAAGGACTGAAGAAGCTGAAGGTGAGGGTGACCCCATAGGAAGACCAGCATTCTAAACTAACCCAGACCCCAGGGAGCTCCCAGAGACTGAGCAACCAGCCAGGAATATACAGGAGCTGGTCTGGCACATATATAACAGATGTCTGCCTGGTCAGGTCTTAGTGGGAGAAGATGTACTTAATCTTGGAGAGACTTGAGGCCCCAGGGAAGGGGGAGGTCTAGTAGGGGGAGCACACTCTTAGAGGCAAGGGGGAGGGTGAATGGGATGAGGAACTGTGGGAGAGATGACTGAGAAGTGGGGGAGAGAAGCAATGACTGGAATGCAAATAAAACAAAAGAAAAATTAAAAAGAAAAAAAAGATAAAAGAAGATGAACAGGTAAAAAGTGCCCCATGTAAAGATATATATTATATCTTTTTAAGGTATAGCAAAATCAAATAACAGTGATTTACTCTCTATATATATTAGAATGACTATAATTCAAAAGGCTGTTAGCACTAAATACTAATGAGAATTTGTAACAACATGATCCCTCATTCAAGGATACAAAATATATAATGCAAAAATACAGAACACAGCTTGGAAGTTTCTGGCAAAAATGAATAGATTCTTAGCATATGATCTAAGTAATAGTTTTGGTGTTTTATCCAGAGGAATTGCAAATGTGTGCTATGTGGATTCTGCTTGACTGATTGCTGCCATCTTGACTTGTCTGCTATGGTTGCCCCAGAATAACCCTACCTAGTTATTCCTGAATAGTTTTACAACAATCCATATAAACAGACAAACTTTTAGAGCAGGATATTGAGCATTACAACTCAGACTGCTGATACAGAGGGGCGCCTCGTCAATTGTTATTGGCTTACAACATACTATGCACCTACACTCAAGCTAAGTTAATATTACTTTTGCTCTAATACAAATATATGTGCCTCCTTCTCATCTAGAATGTGGGAACTCAACTGTTCTTATTAATACATAAGACTATATTTCCACCAAGTAGTATCTCAATAAATCATATTCTGTGCAGTCCAAGTTCAACCTGATTCTCTTGCTTCATTCAGGTTTACCATATTGAGATGCCAGGCCTTTTAAACTAGGATGAGTATATCCAGAGAATATATCTGTCTTAGTGAGGGCTACCACTGCTGCGAAGAGAAATCGTGACCAAAGCAACTCTTCTAAAGGAAAGAGTTTAATCTGGGCTGGCTTACTGTCTCAGAGGTTCAACCCATTATCATCATGGCAGGAAGCATGGCAGCATGCAGGCAGACATGGTGCTGGAGGAATCGAGAGTTCTACATCTTGATCTGAACGCACTCACAAGGAGAGCATCTCTTCTGTAGGAAACCAGAAGGAGGCTTTCTTTCCATACTAGGTGGGTCTTGAGCATAGAGACCTCAAAGCCCACCCCCTCGATGACACACTGCCTCTAACCACACTTGCTAATAATATAACTTCCCATGTCAATGGGACAACAGCAAACTGTGATGAACCGAGCTATGGACGGTACTCAGTGATAAAATAAAATGAGCTTTAAACCATTAAAAGATTCAGAGACAACAGAAGATACACATAACTAGGTGAACAAAGGCAACCTGAAAAGGATGCACACCATATTATTCTAAGCATAGGGAGTTCTTCAAAGGGCAAACTGGAGGCAATAAAGATACTAGTGGCTGCCAGTTTGGGAATGAGGTGAAATCTGAATATTTAAAGTACAGAGGATTTTAAGGTAGTAAAAATACTCTGTGCAATACCATAATAATAAACATGTCTAATGCATAAAACATGCACCACTAAGAATGACTTCTAAAGTAAAGGATAGTGGTTTGTAGTATTTCAACATAGGCACATTCATTGTTACACAAATACCACTCTTGTTGAAAACACCGATAAGTTATATTCTATTAATATATTGGGGGAGGGATATCTCTGTGGGACCAGTACATCTTTTAAGTTGTGCCTTGGCAATACTCTCTGAATATATTATATTAGTCACCTTTACTATGAAAACAAAATATCATATGCTGGATTATTTCTCTGTATTCTAATATGGTATTAGAGACTGACAAGCTTCCTTGGGATTCTTTAATAAGGGTACTGTTGCCTCTTCTTTAGTGACCTAGTCACTATTCAAGGTCCTACCTATACTATCTGATACTGATACTGATTAAGTTTCCACATGTGGATTTTGAAAGAATACAAACATTCAGACAATAATACAAAATATTTTTTCCCTTTTAAAAAACAATGTGGAGGTAACTGAAGCCAACAGACCCATGGGAATCACACACAAACTTCTAGTACTAGAAATAATATCTGTCATCTAGGGGGTCTATAGAAACACTCTAGTAAACAGATAATAGTACAGTGAAGGTTAACTACTGTCAAATGATTTTGACTTGAGAAACACATTTCTTATGTATAACTGCTTCTGAACTTCAAGAAATTATCACACATTGGATAAAACATATATATCGGAACAAAGAACAATTCTACTACTAGATTGAAGACAATCTTAAGGTAAACAGTAACTGGTGTAGGGAAATCATTGATACTGGGATTTACCTCAATGAAGAGAGGCATTCAGAGGAAGGGCAGGTCTTGGAGAATAAGATATCCCACAGTTATACTATTCTAAAGAAAGGGATGGGAGAAGGGTTGCAAGCTTCTAGGTCTAATAACTTTTTTTCTTCCTTTCCCTAGTGATAAAGAGTGTTCAGATGCAGATGTAGATCATCAGCACAGCACTTGCCTAGCAGTGCACACAGTGCCTTGTGTTCAACCTTCAGTCCTTAGGAGAGAAGAAAAAGTGTTAACACTAAGTGAATTACTAAAAGAATTAGAAGAAGGAAATCCTTCAGAAGTAGATGCAGAAGCAGCCCTCTCTGAGAACACAGCTAGTACAATGCTAGAGGGAGCGCCACAGACCTATCATCCCCAGGGAGAAACAGAACTGGTGAGCATTAGTAATACACATAATAATTAGTAATCTTAGGCATTGTCACTAGTACAAAAAAAATTGAAAAGATTGCCCAAACTACCTGAAAAATCTAAATAAAATCACAATAAGCCTGAGGCATTTAAAAGTCATCACATCACCTCTCGTCCTCATAAGTCTCAATCAGTGTGGTATCTTTTTCCTGTGTCTGAGCAGCCACAAACAGGAGACGCCATCTTTTTCTGCCCCCAGCAATGCTACAGTTTCCTCCCAGGATGATCAGGGTACCACCGGTTTTCAATATCAACATATCTGAGCTCTACTCTAGCCAAGAACAGCTGTGTATTCCAGAGCAATCTTATTCCGTGATCTACCATCAGTGGTCAGAAGTTATACCCTGGATGCAGCAGTCCACAAATACTGGGGTTTCTGCTCACCTTCACTCCAGCTCTCTTGAAAAGTGAGGGGCAAGGCAAAAAAATTAGACTACTACACTTGCCCATTGCTCTGTCTGTAAAGCAGTGTCATTACTCAAATAAAATAAGCCATTACCCTGTTTCTAGAGCTGCAACAGAAGTCTCTGCTAAGTTGGGGTGTTGAAAATGACTATAAAAAAAAAGTCAAAAGCTTCACTTGAGGAAACTAACTCTGGAATAAAACATGGGGATCTTCAAGATGAAGGACATGCTTCAAATCAATAAAGATTATTATGCCCTGTAGCTTCTCAGAGTAATAAGCTACATCATAAACCAACTACTTACTTCACAAGAAAGAACCAAAGAAAGAGGACAGAGCAAAACTCAAATGCTGACCTCAGAATCTACTGTATGCAAAGGGTTCTGGATTTAATTAAATCACACTGTGAAGCATTAAATGCCCCCAGGGTATTATTAAAAACAATAGAGCATCAGTCAGCAATTAGTTGAAGCTAACAGCTGGGTATGATGTTTACTGAGGCAGATAGATTAATAAAGAGATCAAGGAGGGGCTGGAGAGATGGCTTGGTGCTTCAGAGTGCTGACTGCTCTTGCTTAGGACCAGAGTTTGGTTTCTAGCTCTCCAAAGCACCTTTTACCCCATTACAGGGGATCTCATGCCTCTACCCTCTGAAAACACCTGCACTAACATGAATATATAGACACACATGCTTATGATTTTAAATGAAAATATATAAATGTTTAAAGATTCAGGGACAAAGACTATCAAAACAATGCTCAGACTACTGCATGCTAGAGTCACTGTTCACTAACACAGCTTCCATTTATGAAAAGTGATATCAGAGGCTACACACCGTGAAGAATCAGGACACCATCCACATAGTTCAACCTAGTTAACAACTATAAATTAGCCATTAGGTAGTACAGAGAGTAGATACAATGTATCACCTAAACTGTAAAGTCTCCAATGAAAAGAAACAAAACATAGATATGGGAAAGAGCAGACAAGAGAGAGTGAAACATCAATGGTAACATATGAAACATTCAAGTTAATTATTTCATAATTATTTTTCTATACTCCCTGAATACAATTATTAAAATGTTCAAATAACTAAACAAGCCTAGGTTTAAAAAGAGAAAAAGGGTATAGGATGTCTCATTAAGTATAGCATATTTAAAAAGAGGTAATTCTTTCTAAAAGAATACCAAGTAACTTCTGTTCCCAACACTGGGTTTGAAGTGGCATGAAGCCAGCCAAACTGAAGATAGCCTGTAGTGAATGTGTAACCTAGAGACAAGAGAGACAAAACAAGAAAGTGAACAGACTTGGAAAAAGTGTCTCATGTCATCAAGTGTGCAGTATAAACAATATCATAATAGCAGACAGATAAAAAGAGGCATAAAATATTGAAACAATGTTCTCAAACTCGGTAAAACATATTTAAGACACATTGAAAAAAGCTCCTATAATCTCCCAACTGGACAGCAGAAAAATATCTATATACAGGCATTTTCAAGGATATGAAAATATTCAAAGATAAAATAGTGAAAGTATCAAAGAAAAATGACTTGTCAAGTACAAGGGAACATTTGTAGGGTAACAGCTCACTTTTCCTTTTGAAAGAATAGAGGGATGTCTATGCTCCAATAGGCCATCATATTCAAATTAATGAAAGAAAACCTGCCAGACAAGAATCTTATAATCAGCTATCCTTGTAAAATGAAGGCAAATATATTCACATACAAAAACCCCAGTACTTTATGGTAGCAGCATTTAAAAGAAACACTAAAGACATTTCTGTGGTGGCCTCTGCTGCAAAAAGCTTATTTGATAAGGCGTGAGGGCTACACTTATCTTTAACCACTTTATCTTTATCTTTAAAGGATCAGTTTTTGTAATGTACCTAGGAATTATATAGGTTTAAGGGAGTGACACTAGTAGGTTCCCTCTTGAGTACCTAAACTTGTCAGCCACAGGTAGTTAGTTGAATTAGTTTAGACTACCAGCCATGAATTACCTCTTGTTGACTGGGCCTTAAGTCTACTAAGATGGCTGCTGATCAGCTCCAAAACATATGCTGCTTAGCATCCCAACTGATGCATATACAATACGACCCCTTCGCCTAAGGCTCATGGAATCCCAGAGACAAGGGAACAGAAATATGGTAAGACAAAGGACCAGGACATCTGCTCAAGTGTAGTAGGGAAGCTACACCCATGAAATATTGACAATACCTGAAAAAAAAGGGCTGCACATTGACTCCACCAGATCCCATCCTGATATAGCAGTGAAGTGTCAAAAGGCCACATGCAGAAATGAGGAGTAGGGAGCAATTAACAAATTCTTCTCCAAGGAACAAGTCCATGGATTGAATAGTTAATCCTAATCGCAATGGAAATTCTCAAAACAAAATGAAATGTAAAAAGGAAATATACACCCTAAACAATGCATTATAGATTTTATTTACATTTTCCCTCAATATAAATAGGTGATTTTATTGTCATTGTTGGTGTTTTTATGTTTATCATATAATTATACACATTTATATTATATACCAACTTTTTGCTGAACAAATACACCGAGTATGAAAAATGGCTAAGGAAAATTCCTCAGTTGGTAAGCAACTGACAGCCATCCAAATTTCCATGAATTAATATAACAAACTCTCCTCTCAGTTTCATTTAGAAAGATTACAAGACATAAAAATTATAAAAATGTATTATTAGGCTAGTAACATATGCAAATGGAATGTCTTTGGTAACACTATCAACAAAAATGGGGTGGTGTCTATATAAGACTGTCAACCTAAACTTGAGTGTTGGGACTCACAAGGTAGAACAGAGTTGTTCTCTGACCACCCATGTTGTATGCCACAGCATGCACAAACACAAACACACATAATACACAATGTAATTTTAAAATAAAAATTAAAAAGTAAGTAAAATTATAACTTATTGAAATTGTTCATATACATCTGAAGTGGATCTGCTTTTTTTTTTAAGACTTACTTATTTATGTTATTTATATGAGTACACTGTAGCTGTCTTCAGACACACCAGTAGAGGGCATTGGATCCCATTACAGATGATTGCGTGCCACCATGTGGTTGCTGGGATTCAAACTCAGAAGAGCAGTCAGTGCTCTTAACCGCTGAGTCATCATCTCTCCAGCCTGAAGTGGATCTGATAGCACACAGATAATACTTCATAAAGTAAACACTAAGAATATAAAACAAAAATTCACAAAATTAAAGAAATTAAAAACATTAAGACAGAAAATAGACTAGTTTCTCACAACCTGGGAAGTTATGAAGAAATAGAACATTTCCCATTACAGATGACGTCCCATGTGGCAGGCAAGAATCCACTAGATAATTAAGATTCTCAGCCTACGTTAGAAATTTGGAGTTTCAGTTAGCAAGTGGAGGCAAGTCACATGACTCAACAACAGGAAACATGAAACAAAGAAAGAGGGCTCTGAGGTCCCCTGCCGTGGACAGAGACAAGATGGCTGCTCTGAGTCAGAGAGCTGGAGAATGGAAGCTGCCTACTTCTTAGGGCAGATATTGATTGAACTGTGAACTTACAATATTGGTATTGTTTGCTTTCAGGATAGACTTATATACAGATTTTGTCTGAATCACATGGAGGAATTTTGCCTGTGGTTCAGAACTAGAACAGGGAAAATTTACTGACTCCTAAGTAAAAAGCAGTGATAATTGCTCACTGTGAAGAGGTATTGATAGATGTCTGTCACTCCAGGTAGAGAGTATAACAGATAGATAATATAAAAGACATTAACAAATGAAATACTGTGGCTCCAGGTTGAGAGCATAGACAGTATATGAACGTCTAAAGGAAACTCTTATTCCTTGTTCATGGATTCCACAGAATTTGGGGTTAATTTCCTGGCATGACAGAATTTAAAAAAAAAAAAAAGTCTAAATATAGGTTCATATAATATTTTAGCTTACTTTATTTGTTTTAGATTGTTTTGATTTTCAAATTGGGTGTGATTTTGAGTTGTGAGGTTATATTATTCCTCTGGGAGAGACATCATGCTAAAGGTTTTTCTGGTTACTGGCTCAAGGATATACTGTTTTGGGGAGAAATGTTTTGCCTTTACATCTTTAGAAAAGGTGATTAGTGTCCATGCATCTTCCAGAGGTATATGGATCAGATATGACAGAGAAAGACTGCCTGAAAATAGATTCAGGTGAATCAAACAAGCAAACAAACAAACAAACAAATAAACTTTTTGTGCCATCCTTCACATGGCACAAATGAAGACTTATGATTGGAGCAAAACTCCATCCTAACTAGTTTGAACACCCTACACAGACTAATAAATTGATACAAATATCTTGATGATACTAAAATTTTGTCTGATGATGCTAAAATTGTGTTGTCCAAGCAACTGTCCCATTTTCCCTACCCTCTCCCCTCAAAGGTATCTCAATGCCCATATTCAGCTGGAAGTAGTTATGAAGAGTCATCACCCTGGTTCCCTGGACTTGGGAGTCTAGAAGTGGTCATTCTAGCTGTCTTTCTGGGGAATTTTGAAATGGGCATAATTTGAACAGGAAGGAATTACTAGAATTGAATGTGCAGCCATAATGTCATCTGGTAGAAATCTTTATAACTGATACAAAATTGAAGTTATAATCTCTTACATTGGTACAGAATTTACTTGATACAAATTTAAAGTTTTCATTGGTATGAATTTCTTACTGATATAAAATTGGGATTAATACTGTTACTCTCATATAGACATTGTGCCTATATAATACATTTATGAATATAAGGCTTAGACCCAGTCCTTCTATAACTGCTATTATATGTTTTTAAATGACTAAGCAATACGAGTTAAGAGCCAGATAGCAAACTCATGGTTCTGAGTTAATTGACAGGGTGTTTTTAGATATTTCAATTAGAATGGCTGGGAGTAGTCAAGGCTTAACAGTTCAGAAATGCTTTGCATAGATAGATACACGGGCATCAGAAGTCTACAGAATATGATGTTTATGGACTTTTTTTTAATTAAAGATCATTTGACTAGAGACCTGTCTTCTCCTGACAGCATCCCTTTCCTGGATTCAAGGAAGAAATTGAGCTGCTCAATGGAGTTGCTCCAGTTATGGCAAGACAGCCACCAGGCAAGAATTACCTCATTTTATCTACAGACAAAATAGTGTCCAGAAAAATAGCACGCTATGCAGAGTAGTCGACTGATGCTCTCTGCTAAGGCAGTACAATCAGTCCTTCAAAATTCTCCATTGCAAAGGTCTGTCAGATGACCCTGGGCCAGAAGAATGAAGACTGATGCTCCAACATTTTCAAGTACAGAGAATGTCCAGACGGTCAGCTGTCTCTATACATTGGCTAAGTTTTTTTAAGCTATATTTTGGTCTTCACATATTTTCAGGTAATAGTAGTTCATTCTTGGATTTCTGATTTCGTTGAAGGCTGGTAGCCTTATAGCCAACCCAAGCTGTTTAGCACCAAGAAAGATAATGTAGATTTGCATACAATCTAAAACCAGGGCAAAAGTCAGATGTACAATTATAAGACTTTTAAATCAAGATGGATGACAGAATGTTCTATTTAATTGACAAAAATGATGAAGGCCCCTTCAGCTCCTTCAATCCTTCCCCTAACTCCTCCATTGAGGTCCTTGTGCTCCGTCCCATGGCTGGCTATAAGCATCCACATCTGTATTGCTCAGAATCTGGCGGAGCCTCTCAGGAGACAGCTGTATCAGGCTTCTGTCAGCAAGGACTTCTTGGCATCAGGAATAGTGTCTGGGTTTGGTGTCTGCATGTGGGATGGATCCCTATGTGGGGCAGTTTCTTGGTGGCCTTTCCTTAAGTTTCTGCTCCACTCTTTGTCCCTGTATTTCCTTTAGACAGGAGCAATTCTGGGTTAAAATTTTGGAGATTGGTGGGTGGCCCGATCCCTCAACCGGGGAGCCATGCCTAACCTCTGGATATGGTCTGGAAAGGTTCTCCCTCCCCTTTCTGGAGTATTTCAGCTAATGTCATCCCCATGGGGTTCTGGGAGGCTCTTGCTTTCTTGACATCTGAGACGTTCAGGTTGCTACCCCCAGTTCCCCATCCGTTATTGCTATACACCTCTGTTCAATTTCCTGACCCTTTGTACATCTCTTCCATCTCCTCTCATACCTGATTCTTCCCCCTCTTTTTCCCTCCCCCTCTTCTCTTCCTCCCATGTCCCTCCCACCCTCTACTTCCCTTGATTATTTTGTTCCCCCTTCTAAGTAGGACTGAAACATCCACTCTTTGTTCTTTTTTCCTCTTGAACTTCATGTGATCCATGAGTTGTATTGTGGGAATTCCATGCTCTTTATCTAACATCCACTTATCAGTGAGTACATACCATATGTGGCCTTTTGTGATTGAGTTACCTCACTCAGGATGATATTGTCAAGTTCCATTCATTTGCCTGCAAATTTCATGAAGTCATTGTTTTTAATAGCTGAGTAGTATTCCATTCTGTAAATGTACCACATTTTCTATATCCATTCATCTGTTGAGAGACATCTGGGTTCTTTCCAGCTTTTGGCTGTAATAAATAGGGCTGCTATGAACATAGTGGAGCATGTGTCCTTATTACGTGTTGGAGCATCTTCTGGGTATATGCCCAGGAGTGGTATAGCAATGTCCAGTTCTCTGAGGAACCACTAGACTGATTGCCAGCATGGTTGTACCAGCTTGCAATCCCACCAGCAATGATGGAATGTTCCTCTTTCTCCACTTTCTCGCCAGCATCTGCTGTCACCTGAGAGTTTGATCTTAGCCATTCTGACTGGTATGATGTGGTATCACAGGGTCATTTTGATTTGCATTTACCTGGTGACTAAGGATGCTAAACATTTCTTTAGATGCTTCTTGGCCATTCAAGTTTTCTCACATGAGAATTCTCTGTTTAACTCTGTTCTCCATTTTTAGTAGGGTTATTTGGTTCTCTGGAGTCTAACTTCTTGAGTTCTTTATAAATATTGGATATTAGTCCTCTATTGGATGTAGAGTTGGTAAAGATCTTTCCCCAATGTGTTGGTTGCCATTTTGTCCTATTGATAGTGTCCTTTGCCTTACAGAAGCTTTGCAATTTTATGAGGTCCCACATTCTTGATCTTAGGGCATAAGCCACTGGTGTTCTGTTCAGGAAATTTTCCACTGTGCCCATGTGCTCAAGGCTCTTCTCCACTTTCTCTTCTATTTGTTTCAGACTATCTGGTTTTATGTGGAGGTCCTTGATATACTTTGACTTGAGCTTTGTACAAGGAGATAAGAATGGATCAACTTGCATTCTACTATATGTTGACCACCAGTTGAATCAGCACCATTTGTTGAAAATTCTATCTTTTTTCCACTGGATGATTTTAGTTTCTTTATTAACGATCAAGTGACCACAGGTGTGTGGGTCTCACAAGAGACTAGGAAAGTTAGAAGATCCTGGACAGATGTCATTACAGACCCTAAAAAACCATAAATGTCAACCCAGGCTACTATATCTAGAAAAACTCTCAACTACCATCGATGGAGAAACCAGGATATTTCATGACAAAACCAAATTTACACAATACCACTCCACAAATCCAGACCTACAAAGGATAACAGATGGAAAACTCAACACAAGGAGGGAAACTACACCCTAGAAAAAGTAAGAAAGTAATCTTCTTTCAAAAAACCTAAAGAAGATGGCCACACAAACATAATCCCATCTCTAACAACAAGAATAACAGGAAGCAACAATCATTCTTCCTTAATATCTCTTAACATTAGTGGACTCAATTCCCCAATAAAGACATAGACTAACAGACTGGATATATAAACATGACCTGGCATTTTGCTGCATACAGGAAACACACCTCAATGACAAAGACATATACTACCTCAGAGTAAATGGCTGGAAAACCATTTTCCAAGCAAATGGTCCAAAGAAACAAGCTGGAGTAGCCATTCTAATATCAAATAAAATCGAATTTCAACCAAAAGTTATCAAAAACGATAAGGAAGGACACTTCATACTCATCAAAGGAAAAAATCTACCAAGATATACTTTCCCTTCTGAACATCTATGCTCTAAATGCAAGGGCACCCACATTCATAAAAGGAACTTTACTGAGGCTCAAAGCACACATTGCAACTCACACAATACTAGTGGGAGACTTTGACACCCTACTCTCAGTCATGCACAGATCATGGAAACAGAAACTAAACAGAGACACAGTGAAACTAACAGAAGTTATGAACCCAGTGGATTAAACAGAAATCTATAGGAAATTTCATCTGAAAACTAAAGAACATGGTTTTATCCAACCACTTGTTTCAAATAGTTGCAAAGAAAAGGTGAATGGATAGATTTTTTCAAACCAGAGCATAGAAATGGATGAGACTGACTTTTGCCCAAAGAATATGGAAAATTGAAAACCTTAGGCTAAGAGAGATGACAGTGTTGATGTAACCCATGTGGAACTGTAGCTTCAGATATTACAAACCAGTGTGGACTCGATAAATGACTCTTATTCCCCATTTAAAATACAACTCTCCTTGTTGCGGTGGTTCTCAGCTTTCTCAGTAATAGTCTGTCCAGCACAAAAATCAATGCTGTTTTGAAGTTTAATTCATAAACAGACAACATAAGCAAATGCCTCAATCCATTAACACTAACCGATATTTTCTTGTTTTAGTAAATCCACCGAATTCTCACTCTGCATCTGATTTTTGTACTGAAGGTACAATGAAATTGAGAGAGAGTCAGTTTTCCAACTTGGAGCACTCATGCCTCAAAGACGAACAAGATGAGAATCTCCTTCTAGTACCTGCCATGATTCTCATTTTAATCCCACTCAAATAATTACAGAAGTCATCCATAGAGCCGAGTTTTTCCCCTTTTGCAATGCATGACAACAAGGATATCCTCATAGGTTTTTTTTTTTAAAAAAAAAAGAAACAAAAAAATGTAACTCTTATTTTCAGCAAAAGAAAATGGTTGTTTTATTTTCTCCAAATATGAAATGGGCAAAAAAGAATAAGCATCACTTTCAAATTCTATATATATCATGAATCAGATAGATCACTAAAATCCCTTGCTACATTATAAGAATTCCCCACATGAAAGACAATGTGGCTAATCTGTCTATATCCTCCGCATCCTTATTGCTGAACTTCATAATTTAACTAGCAAACAGATTATTGGTATTTGACAATTCAATAGTGTGTCTCATTAGCGCCATCTACTGAGTGCTGGTTTCCTTTTCTAAATCTCAGAAACAGACTAAAATCAAAACATAACCAAATCAATGGAACAAATGAATGGCAATGGGACTGTTCTGTGGCCAGAATGTCATCCCAGACATTCATTTTAAAGTACTGGCGAATGTCACAGCACAAAGCAGCTAGTTTGAAATTCCACAGAGAGAAAGAAAGAAAGAAAGAAAGAAAGAAAGAAAGAAAGAAAGAAAGAAAGAAAGAAAGAAAGAATGTTTTTTATCATTCTTCTCTAAACTTTGTTTAATTATCATAACACAGTATGAAAAAAGTAAATAAATAACTTTGTATGTCTTATTAATCACACACTGATAACACAAATGGAACATCAGTTTGAAGAGCCACATTTTATTTTTTCCTTACCTATGATACACAAGTATAACAAGCAGATTTGCCAAATTTGAAAGCCTGAACCTATATGTAAACATTGAAAGGATTTCCATAAACATAAAAGATAATTGTCTACAATGCTACCTTTACACGTGGAGGCTTTCATACTTGAAATATAAGCATACTCAAAATACTGGTATTAAGCCCTCTCTCCACAGCGTGTACTTTCTTGCTTCGTAGAAATCACCCTGTGGTACAATCCCGCTGCATTCTCTCGCCCATGCCATCCTTCCCAATTCCCCCAGAGGTTTCAAGCATGGAGATTTCAATTATGAAGTAGGAAGTTCCCTTCAAAGCCAATATGCACGGTCACAAAGTACTCTGCAGAGGTTAAAGGGCTGATGGGAATTTGGTCCATTGCATATAACCTGCATGGTCCTGCTAGAGAAGACAGGAATTTGAATGAGCCCAGGTGGAAAAATAAATTGTCTTGTTCCTTGAGGACAGTCTCCACTGGAAAAGGCCACGGCCTTTTCCTTTGGGACTATAATCATCTCTCTCACCCTTTTTCTTTCTTTCCTTACTGATAATTACATGATCTGGGCATTTTAGTGAGTAACCTGTTCTTTCATCAAAAATTGTCTCTCAAACAATGAAAATTATCCTTGATAGAATAGGAATGATAAATCATATAAATACATTTCTTAAAATCCTCCACCACTAAATCAAACCCAGTTTATTAATAAGAATGCTTCCTTCATCTTTCGTTGTATTTACCTGTACCCTCTGGATTCATTGAGTACACTGTGATATTTCAATTTCCTGATACTTTAACACATATACAGGAAAAAGTAATGATCAGATAGCTATATGTCTTGTTGATGTCGTTAACAACAACAAAACAAAAAACAAAAACAAACAAACAAACAGAAAACACAGTAGCTGAGAAATTGTAGTGTGAGCAGTGTTCATTTTACAGGTACCAAGTTGATAAATGAGTATCAGTGAGCTCTCAAGTTCAAACGTATATTTGTGTCTGTAAAGATATTGAATTAAATACCAAAGACTACAAGGAGAAGAACAGAAAAACCTTCTTGAGAATAAGAAGCAAAACAAAGGACAATTGTAACAGCACATTGACAGTGCATACAATTAAATGGTTCACAGGCTGCAATGTCCCGAGCGAACAACAACAACAACAAGCTGGTTTTTTCCCTCGGTCTAAATTACTCATCTGAGAGATTTTTGTTTTAGTGGCAGAAACTGAACATAATGTGAGGATTACAATTTGTATACAAATATTATACTGCTGAAGTACTATATGTCAACCAAGACATATATTTCTATGTGTATTTTAAAGAGTTTTCATATTTGAAAGGGTACTTTTACTGCTCCATTCAGGACTGTTTGCTCACTAAGCTCTGTGTCTCTTGGATATTTCTACCAACTAAATAAAGTGTCCTGTTCTTTATCCCCCAACTTATACAAAGACATGAAACAGCCTTGTATTTCACTGGGTATTGTCAAATGTTCCAAACATTCAGAAAGAAAGTTCTGCTTTTAACTCAAATGATCAAGTGATCAATTAATAAAGTTAGTCAGGGAGTGACAGTCTATATTTATTAATTGATGTACTTTGTGCATGTGTGCGCACGCGTATATACACACACACACACACACACACACACACGCACACAAACATTTGTATATGGGTATGTACATAGAGAAAGCTCATGGAGGTCTGAGGAAAACTTGTGGGAGTTATTTCACCATGTGGGTTCTGGAGATCTGACTCGGGCCTTCGAGCTTGGCACCTTTGCATGCTAAGTCACTTTGTTGGTGAAAGAAGTAGCTTTAATAAACAGAAGTGGATGCTCACAGTCAGCTATTGGATGGAACACAGGGCCCCCAATGGAAGAGCTAGAGAAAGTACCCAAGGAGCTGTAGGGGGCTGCAACCCTGTAGGTGCAACAACAATATGAACTAACCAGTACCCCCTGAGCTCATGTCTCTAGCTGCATATGTAGCAGAAGATGGCCTAATCGGCCATCATTGGGAAGAGAGGCCCCTTGGTCTTGTAAACTTTATATGACCCAGCACAGGCTGGGGCCAAGTAGTGGGAGTGGGTGGGTAGGGGAGCAGGGGTGGGGGGTATAGGGAACTTTCAGGATAGCATTTGAAATGTAAATAAAGAAAATAATAAAATAATAAAAAATAATAAAAAAAATAATTCTCTTTTTACTCTTAGTTTATAAGAATATACATCCATTAAAATACACATCTAGACAGAATTGCTTATTGAATATAGTCACAGCAAACTTCTTGTGGAACATTTAGCTCTAAGGGAATATGTAGTTACTAAAGTCTTATTTGAGCACAAACGAAGGCCTGAAAATGGTCCTATTCCCACACTCCTTCAGGAAAGACAAATAACTTAAGACCATCCATCGACTGAGAAACAGCTTCAACATTTACAAGGTTGATGATGTTCCTGCATTTTGAAATGTTACTACTCTAGAGAAATCGCCCATGCTGTGTCCGAGAGAGCATTTGATTCAGAACTGCTCTGTGGACAAATTCTAAGCAACTCATTCCACTGGGATCTTACTTTTGGCCAAGGTCCCTCTACATTATTTGGCAATTAACGAGATTATATTTAAACAAGCAACATTAGAACACATTTTTTTTATTTCTTGTCCATTCATGCTTCCACTAAGAGTTTAGAGTTATATTTTACTGCAACTAATTCATTGGCATAAATAATCTTTCAGCTTACTATTATTGTAAATTTTATCTAAATAGGCTTTGAAAGTTATCATTGTCTTTAACATAATGGCCTTTAACTAGTTATTAACATCTACCAGCATCATTATGATTAATATTGTTAGCAGCCTTCCACCTCATAAATGGATGAATCACATATGCATGTGCATATTTTATATAGTAACATTGCTATTAGAAACTTGCTGCACATAAACTCATATCCTAAACTGTTGGATCCCAGTTACAAGCACAAATTATGGGATTGGTTTCTACTCATTTTATGTACAACAATGTTTACTATGAATAAGACACTACAGGATACTTACGGAACCTTTAACTGCACCTTATGAAGTATTATTGACAAATACATCTCAGAAAACTGTTCACTCTAAAACTGTGAGAAAGTAGGATATGCTTTTAATTCTTTTAGCCTATATGACTCAGAAATATCAAACAATTATAGTAAGTAGAACATTAATATAATCATCACACATATGGCTCCATATCCTATCAACTCCTATACACCTACATCAGAAGATCTCTATCAATACTATAAAGAAAAATTAGCACATTCCTAATGTATGAGTAGAAATACATAGAAAATTTGATGCTAAATTTTCCTTACAAAAGAGAGCAATGATATTGTATAAATTAAGTGTTCATAACAGAGAAAAGCATTAATCAGCTTTCAAAAAGTTAAATGTGTCTCAACATCTACTTCATTATTATTTACGGTGGATTTTCCCTAGCAACATGTCACAAAGGAATAAGGAGCAGATCTCATGATAGCCCAACAATTTAGTATGAGATTTTTTTCGTTCTGAAACTTGAAGCTTATGCACATACAAGACTGCTTACATGAAATAAAGTTCAATTCTAGAAGCATATCATAAATTAAAAGCGTGTATTGTATCTCAGGAATTCAAAATATGATTCCATATTTCCAAACATTGAGTCATTACAGAATAATGTTTTGTTAAGCTGGAAGCAATCATTACTTTTCTCCCCTCTAAAGTGGGCAGCATTTACAGTCTCTCATTGAGTGTGACATTTGAAAATGACAACAAATCAATAGCATAACGATACCAATTGATCACCTATAGAGTCTACATTGATGAAAATTTAAACTAAGTCAGATACACATGCCGACAATGGGGAATCATTAAGTGCAGGCACTTAAGTTTGACTTGTCGTAAATAATTTTACATTGGCCATCATATATATATATATATATATATATATATATATATATATATATATTTCTAAAGATATTCCATTTGTGAAACAAGGAAACACAAATTGAACATTCACAGCTTTAACATTTTATTATTTGGCACAAGGAAAAATGTGATTTCCTTATCAATGAGTCTAAGTGATCCAGCTAAGACACCATAACCTCAATAGCTCTTTGGTTATTATAGTGACTTGAAGTTATATGATAAAAATCTAACGATGCTGGAAAGAACAGTTAATACTTCAATACAAATGTGTCTTCAGCTCTCACTGATTTGCAGTTCTTACATACTTTTAAAGATACAGTTTATGTATCACAACCTACCTTAGGATCAAAATTCTTCATGTACCAAGGGTAACTTGGGATTGCTTAAGATAAAAGCTCTCCCAGATCAACTTTACAATTCAAGACAGATTATCAAGATAAAAGTGGATGATTTTCTTCTTATATCCTTCAAGCTTAAGTACCCCTAGGTCAAAATGGACTAAAGTGTTCACTTATCAAGACCTTCTGAATTATAAGAAATCTTCTCAGTAATCAGAGTCATAGACGATGACATAGATCTGAGAGACTAATGGTCCCTCTTCTAAAGGGTGAGCCCCTCTGCAGCCTTGAGCTGTTAGCTTATGGATTCTGAACATGTCATCCTCACACCTGCCCTTCTGTTTACACATGCTTCATATCCTTTCTCTGACTTATAGGCCTGAGTCTGCACAGATAGAAGTATTCAGGAACATCGGTATTATAAATTTGTTGCTTGAAGTAAAAGTACAAAACATTTTCAGACTCATTAAGATGGTAGAGGCTGTAGTAACTAAAACAGGAATAAGACAAATCAACTGTTTCAACAGTTGTGCAGCAACTGTTGTTCTAAATGGAAAGATTCTATCAAGTTTTATAGAGAACTCAGCAGAGAGAGTATGCGTACATTCAGCTTGTAGTATCTCCTCTATTTTGAGCACGTCATACGCATGCTCCTTGTGTCACATGGTTTGGATGGTACTCCCGCCACCCCCCAAAAAGCTGAATCCTCTTTGTGGCACTGAAAGGAGGTGGCAAAGCCTGGAATAATTGGGATCTACTGGAAGGTCATCAAGACGTTACCAGCATGGCCATGAAAGGGATAACAGGACTTCTGCAACCTGAATCTCAACTTCTTTCAACTGCAATTTGTTTTGTGCTCCACTCCTGTGCTGCCTTACCACCCACACAGGGCAACAGAACCATCATTGACTGTGGACTAAAATTTACAGTGAACCTAAATAAACATTAAAAACGGACTCTCACAGATATTTGTAAAGTGAAGGAAAACTGACCAATGTCTTAAATTTACCTCCATATGAACATACTCTGAGATGAGGAGGTATACAGAATATTTATTGAACAGTCCTCTCAAGAATTGGATGCAGAATAAAATGGGGAAGAGTGGTCAAAGGAAGAAACATTTATGACAAGGTTGGCTGGAATCTTGAACAATACAAAGAGGATCTTTGGAGTTGGGATAGCCCTTGAGCATTGTTCTGAACTGTTCTGAATGGCACTAGTACTGTATCAGCCCATTACTGGCAACAGCCACCCCTGGGGAGGAACGTAAACTAGCATAACAACTCCTTGTAAGATGGCTCTGCTCAGGAAAAGATGTAGCTGTCACAGTCACCGGGCACTATCCCCAGCAATAGTGGGGTAATGTGAAGGTGGAAGACTTTTACCATTCATCACACTTGGACAAAGTTACCCTCATAACACGGAGTTGTGTTAGTAAGTTTGGGTTATTGGTTGCTGTTGATTAATCCTGAGAAATGATCCAGATGGTTATAGTCTGATAATTTTTTCTGGTTTTGACGGACAAAGAAAACCGAAGGCATAACAGGCAATGGAAAGCTTTAACCTCCAAGTCACATTGGCAAATTACCAACTTTTAAGTAGTGATCACAAGAAATCAACAATAGTACTTCTTTACTAACCTGGTACTTATGTTCACATATGAAACCAAACACTTCACACAGACTATCTAATATAATATTAATAGAAGGTCTAGGAGGTATATCATATAATTTTTTTCTCTTACACGCTATAAGCTGAAACTCAGGAATAAATAGAATACAATGTTTTCAGTATAATTGGGAAATAGATATTGAAATACAAGAGATCAACTGTCTTGGATGTCAGCTTAGCATTTCCTAAGTGAGGGGTTAATTTTATATAATCCAATGGAGAACACACTAAAGAGTAATCTGTGCTCAATAGTCAGGATTCACATGGTAGACATAGGGAATCAACTTCTGCCAATTGTCTTCTAACCTTCATGCACGCCCTATGGCACACTCATGCTGCACCCATGCAAAAACAGCAAGTATACTGAAATAAACATAGCAAAATTCTAATCATTAATTAACTGAAATATCTGTGTACCAGCTCTCCAATAAAATCCCCATTCCTTCTTAAAGAAAAAAAAATAGTACATACCAAATCAGACAATCAATAACACTCAGAACTAGAAAGAATTAAAAAAAAAAAAAAAAACCTCTAGAGATTGGCACAATACTGACCATACACCCCTTCACATTTACGTGGACCTCTGTCAGATTCCTCATTTTAGTTCTAGGTCTCACCTACTCTATAACAGATATCTCTAAATTGTGTTATATTTGTCCTGTGATTGTAGGTCCAACAATCTTAATTCATTAGAATACTTAGACCCACAAAATCAATTTAAAGGGTTCTCTGTTTAGGGAGAATTGCATGCTATAGATGGGTGTTTTGCTTTCAAAACTAGGATATTACACCACCAACAACAACCTTCTGTTACAATCACTGCAAATGATTCCAAGTCCGTATAAAATAAACAGTGCAGAACTTCACTAAAAGAGAAGAAGCAAACAAGCAAACTGTGAATACATCAGCTTCTGTCCATCTGTTTCCAAGCTCTTTCAGGAACAGGAAACCCTAGCAGGGCCTAGGCATCTCCATGAATGGAGAAAGCACAAGTCGGTTTAGGGGGATGGGAAGGTACCTACCTGGTTTGCCAAAACTAGTATGGTAGGAGTAGCAAGTAAAGAGGAGGAACTCTGGAGACCTGCAGACAGGTCTGCTAGAAGTTTCTGGTGGTGTCATTAAAAAAAAAAAAAAAAAAAAAAAAGCTAAAGCCTGAGGAAAAAAACTGGTCTAAGTTCTACCTATCACACAAAGAGACAGACAGACAGACAGACAGACAGACAGACAGACATAATGATAAGTGCCTATTGTCCTGGCACTCAGGGAAGCCACAAGAAGATCACAAACTTACAGAAGCCTAGGTTGCTAAGTAGAAATGTCCTCTCCCCAAAATAAAAACAAAAAAATATTTGAAACACAAAGAACTAAAAGTAGTTTGTGTCCTGAGACAGTTTGTATTCACAGAACGGAAATACCTCATAATTCAGGATGTGCTTTGTCGAATACATTCATGCACTGAAAACTACATATGGGTCACTCATGGGCCATTCATACAACAGTGTCCCCGTAAGATTAAATCATCCTGTGATATAGTCATCTTAGCTGGTTGACAGTAAGTACACACTATGGTATTTGAACAATGATTGAATTGTATTAGCTGTGTATGTCTCAGGACACATAAATCCCTGATTTATGTGTGACTATCCTCAGTAGAATTTTACTTTAATTATGAGTCTAAATTCTCCTACACTAAAAACAAATCTAAACCTACCTTAACAGTGTTTAAACCGAGCCTCAAAACTATTCATCAGAATCTAATAAATATAGCTGCATGCCAGAACAAATTATAACCATATTTAAAGGGAGACTATAAAGTTCGACAACCAACAAAATAAAATTTGCAAAGCCAGGCAATCAGTTAAAAATCACCAGGTTTATTAAAAGCTACAACACGTAATTAACAATGATAAAAATCAATCACAAGAAACAGACCTAGTGATTAAAAAAAAACATGAAAGCGGAGAATATATTAAAACAGCTACTAAAATATATTCTGTCTGTTTAAACAAGAAGAGGAAAAATATTGACATCATTACTAGAAAAAGAAAGAAAGGATTTTTTTTTTTAAAGTCCTAGGCCCTGCTTCTAGAGCTCTGAAAGGCCTCCAGGCGCTTGCTTTATGGTCCACATGGTGACTACTTTTCCTTTGTGGGCCATTTAATTGCTGTCACAGTGATTCGGCTCTTATTTTATACCAAACTACATTAAGAGAAATATATAAATAAGTAAATAAAACAGTACTTCAATAAAAACTCCCGTTATCACAAAGGATATAGCAGCTGCCCAGTTGACTTCTTCATAGAGATAATATATGTCTATAATAATAAAAAAAAATTCTAACTCCAGAGCCTATACATTAGCTATTAAGATAAAAGATACTGGTAAAAATGCATAAAGATCAACTACAATCCTCATTTGCTATTGCTAAGACAGAGCACACCACTTCCTGCTTTGGAGACTTTACTCCTCAGTTTCTGTCACCTTTGTTTAACCACTGTCCAAAGCTATGACATGGGAAACCCCAAAAGGAAACAATGTATAGGTTTTAAACTGTGAGGCCCCCAGAGTAGAATGATGAGAAATCTCTCTGGCCTTATGGCTTTCTGCTCTGTACACCAATCATCCTTCCATCTGTGTGCCTTCTCTGTGTGTGCTAACTTTGCATTAGTCACTTAGCAACTGTCTCTGCTACCAGATCGACTATTGGTGCTTACACTCAGAATAACTCTGACACAGACACTTAACGCTAACGCACATGCCTGAATTGTTTCCCATAACTCATCCCATCATCTAGGAGCTGAATTATCCCATGTAAAGAGCACTGAGCACTCTACATATTTTGTGAGAAAGAATAACCACATCACAGAACTTTTATCAAAAGATCTTGCTATATTTTCTATTTGGTTAGAAGTTACTATACAAAAAAAAAAAAAAAAAAAAAAAAAAACCTCTCACTGTGCCTAACATAAATTTCTTCATAGACACTATGTTTAGAAATGAGATTAAGAAATAACACAGTATAACAAATTTAGGACCATAGTCCAAGAATGGAACTACGAGAGAATTCTGAGTGCTTGTAAGAAACTCCAAGAAAGCAAGAGTCTATTGACCTCAGTCTCTTCTAACTTCAGAGTTGTTCTTGGAATGTGTTTTCCTGCTTTTTCCTGGCATAGTAAATAAGGATGAGTTTACTTCATATTGGTCATTACAACTGGCTAGTTATTTGTTTATATGCTTCTACATTTTTGCCTCATGCAGCTTGCCCGACCATCACCTGAAGCTTGTCCATGTGACTCTCATTAACCCACAGAGTATAAATTGTCCGGTGCTCTGGATAAAGTTGGCTATTGCATGAGACTTAAGTCTGCATCATTCGGCTCCATTCTCCCAGGTCCCATACAAGACTTAGGTTTAGGTTCTATCTTGGGTCTTAGAGAGGTAAACATATGAGGACTTAGCTCTAGGTTCTATCTGTGGTTTCAGGACGCTAGAGGAAAAAGTAGACCAACGTGCCACAGATTACCTAAATTACAATGTAGTTAGCTCATAATACTACAAGCTTGGTAGTTTAAAAGAATGAATCTGGCATCAGGCAAGGGCCTACATCCTATGCTGTAACATGAGAGAAAACCAAGCAAGTATGCCAGAGATAGAAAGAAAAGCAGAGATGTGTTCCTGTCATCCCAGACCCACCCTCTAAAGAATTCACTCCCTCCCACCATACCCATTAATCCATTTTCAAGTACAGAGATCTCAAGACTACTTGGCATAATTCCTGCTAAACTTGATAGAATAAGAAATTACCTCCAAAACAGTAGTTGAAGTGTTGTTTATTGAGAAAACAAGTATATATCTCACAGATGCCATTCAAGACAGTACATAATTCACAACTCTAACCATAGCATCTCTGTTAAGAGTTGCCTTACCCATTTTAAGGATGGAGAAACAAAAACTAAATATTCAACATAGACAGTTAAATAATAGCAATAGCAGGAAAGCAGTATAGACTTCAGTCTTCTGTATTTTTCCTTGGAGTTTGATCATAGTCATGAGGAATCCTAAAAGGAAGAGTTGCATGTGTTATAAAAGTAGAAGTCAGAGAGTCTAGGAATATTCAAAATGCACACGCCCCAGAATGATGGGAAACAGGACCTCGAACTTCAGCCTTAGAACAAGAAACTATTGGTACCAAACAAATAACTGTCAATAAATCTCAAAAATTCGAGCAATCATCACACTATGGTAGTAAATACTTAGGCTCATAAAACCACAGAATTATGAAATTACTTAGACTGTAGTATCCAGTCCTTTCCTATTGGAAAAAATGGAAATATACTTCAGAAGGTTAAATCAGTTACCCAAAATAACATTGCTGGCTATTGGCCTTTCTACTAAACCATTCCCAATTACATTCCAGAAAATATAAATTATTCATGTAAAAGACAAACCCAGTTTTGGCAGGTCAGAGATTTCAGTGAGATATGAATTGGTTAAGGACCATGATTTATGAATCTAGGCAGCCATCCAGATTGCCTTATCTCAGCTGTCCTTCTGGGAAGCACACTATTGTGAGTACCTAAATTGATCTCTATTCTAACTTATTCAACAGTCACTGGCTATCATGTGAGGGGAAATGTAAATTACTGAGACACAATGCAAATACTGAAAGTCAAAAAATGTTAGAGGGGAAATTTATATTGAGATTATCTCCCCTTGTTTGCTAGATACAAAATTATCCCAGATAATTCATGACCATATTCTGAATGATTAAATACAAGTAATGTCCTATTTTAAGCAAACCATCAGTATGTTTTTACACACACACACACACACACACACACACACACACCAATATATACATAACCATTCATTCTTCATTTAAGAGTTTTCGTTATGTGTGTCAGTATTTTGCCTGTATGTGTATATGTGCACCACATGCATTCAGTGCCCATGGAGGTCATAAGGGTGCATGAGATCCCCTGGAACTTACACTGGGGTGCTAGGAATTGAACTGGGAACTTTTGGAAGAGCTGTGAGTTGTTCTTAACCACTTAGACATCTCTCCATCCCTGACCCTCACATTCTTCTGTCCTTGTAAGTTCTTTGAATTCAAGGACTACCATTTTCTCAGATATTCCAAACACCTCACACAGTGACTGATACTGTAAATGCTCAATGATTACTGAATAAATGAAAAAAATTACAGAATAAGCATGAGAACACATACACAAAATAACATGGGTGGAAAGAAAAACACATTAACAACTTCCTTTACAAGGAATTTGGGAACTAGTCATATTTATTTAAGGTGAACAACATGATGTTTTCATATTTACATATATTGTTAGTCATAGTGAAGCTTACTAGTGTATCCATGCCTGCCTATATGGCGGATGTGTGCTAACAAGTTACCCGGTTACAAGTGTTGAACTTCGGCATGTTTATAGTTACATTGCTATTAAGCCACCTTGTTAGTCTTGCAGAACAGACATTGTAACCTTTGTCCCCACTTTCCCTTTCATTCACCCCCACTGGCAGCCACCATCCTACTGTCTGTTTCTATATATTTGACCACATTAAATTTCATGTACAAGAGTATTTATAACCCTGTGTCCAGTTGAAAGTTATTTATTTTACTTAATGTAAACCCTCCATTATTATCCATATGCTATCATGTGACAGGGTTTTTTTTTATTCATTTAAAATATGAATAATTTTCATTTGGGTCCTGTGTGTGTGTGTGTGTGCGCATGTGTGTGCATGTGTGTGTGTGTAAGAGAGAGACAGAGACAGACAGAGACAGAGAGATACAGAGATACTTTTTAATGGACACTAAGCTAATCTATATCTTGGTTATTGTGAACATTGGCACGCAGAGAATTGGACAAGCTATTAATCTCATTTGTTAAGAAGTACCCTGAGATTGTGAATTATTACAGTAGTTGTGTTCTTAAATTTCAAAGGCCATTCATGCCCTTTTCTGTAATTGCTATTCGAGGGTGCATGCCCATCAGCAATAAATAGGGGATCACTTTTTCCACACATTTGCTGACATCATAACTACTCTGAGAAGTGTGATGTAATAGCAGTCCACTTTCAGCTTGTGGTTCCCTGATCATGGTGAATGCTGGGCACCTTTTGACATGTCCTTTGGCCATTTGCATTCTCATTGACAAGTATCTATGCATTTCTTCCATCGATTCTTTAATCCAGAGATTTGGTTATTTGGCTACCAGTCACTGAGTTATGCGTTCTCTATTAGCCCTGTACCAGACACATGACCTGAGCGCACTCTTTACACTGTGGGTAGTGTGTCAGTTTTACTGATGGACTGCTCTGCTGTAGAGAAGGCTTTACTTTGCTGTGTTACCACTATCTAGTTTTACTTCTCTTGCGAGTCTTTAGTGTTGCATCCAAAAACTATTGGCCAAAGCAATGTCAAGAAGCTCTTCTTCGACTGTCTTCTGGCAATGTCTTCCTTTAAAGTCTTCCACCCATTGTAAGGTTGCGTATTTCTCAAGAGAAGGTCACTGTCTTCTTCCTTCCATGTGTGGATATCAGAGTTTCTTACTCACAGTGAAAACTACTATTTCTACACTGTATTTGCTTAGCATCCATGCTGAAGATTGACATGTGTAAAACCCACAGATTCTGTATTCTGGCCCACTGGTTTCGATGGATATTATTAATGCCAATTCATGCTGCTCTTTTGATTATTAACGCTTTGAATACATTTTGAAATCAAGGAACGTACTGCAAAGGGCTGTGTTTCTCTTGCTGTGGACTGCTTTGGTAGTCAGTGGGCTTGGTCTCACATTTCCATATTTAGTTATTTTTTTAATCTTACTGAGTTTACATAGAATCTATACACCAACTTGGGTCATGTGGGCATCTAAGCACTATTAAGTATTCTAGTACCTAAATATAAGTTACCTTCATTTATCTCCAACATTTTTAATTACTTCATTGGTATTTCATATTTTTACATAATTTTTATTTTTACTAAAAATAGCTTATTTTCTCACATAATATATCATGATTCCAGGACCCCTCCCTCTACACTGTCCAGTTCCTCCCAACTGCCACTCCCGTCTGGATGCATCCTCTTTCTGTCTCTCATTAGAAAACAAAAAAGCTTCTAAGGGATAATATTAAGACATTATAAGATAAAACAAAATCCTCCAGATACATCCATTTGCCCAAGAATTTCATAAATTCATTGTTTTTAATAGCTGAGTAGTACTCCATTGTGTAAATGTAACACAGTTTCTGTATCCATTCCTCTATTGAGGGACATCTGGGTTCTTTCCAGCTTCTGGCTATTATAAATAAGGCTGCTATGAACATAGTAGAGCAT